>NC_031770.1:56869986-57049174 GCF_001522545.3 Parus major | reverse complement strand
CCGGCCCGGGGCGCGGCCTCGCTCCCCGCCGAGGGCATCACTCACGTCGGCCCCGTCCGCTCCCGTGGCGGCTGCTGCGGCCGCGCCGCCTCCCCCGCTGCCCTCCGCCAGTGGGCTCTTCCTTGGCCCCGCTCCCCCCTCCGCAGCACCGCGCGGGTGGTTCCGCCCAAAACAATCCCGGCTCCCAAGGAAACGGCGCGCGCCGCGCAGGCGCGGGGGGGAGCGCGGGGAGGGGGAAAAACAAACAAACAAAAACCCCAAACGAACAAAAAACAAACAAAAAGTAAAAAGGCGATGAAACGCATTAGAAACAGGAGCCCTTCCGACTTCGTGGTACATTGGAGAAGAAAAGTGTGGATAGGACGTATTAGCTCTCAGAGTTCAGCCTAACAAGAGTTGCTTGCGGAGTAATAAAGTCTCTGGGTGATGGGCTCTGTTGGGCTCAGGAGGGAAAGTGATGACAGGGGTCTGGGATGCAAGTGACTCGTGTTTGGAATGCACACAAGGTTTCTGCAAATAGCACAAATGGATGTCCTCGAGCTATGTAGATACTGGAGAAACTTTTATTTGTTGCCTGATTGAGTAGTTGATTTAAGCAGTGTTTTGGGGGATTTTATTTTCCCTCTCTTAGGGATAATTACCTAATCAGCACATTTGTCATTGAAAAACTATATTCGTTTCTTCTGGGTAAAAAAATTGATTAAAACTGTCGAAGGTTCATCATGCTCTAGAAGGTTTGAGAACTCAGTGCAAGGTTTTCAATGAACATAGCTAGTTTTTTCAGAAGTGGGGTAAAATCAGCCTTCAGATGTCAGCAATTTGCACAAGCTAGAGGTGAGCAAATGTTTGTGATCCTGAGTTCGTGACATAGTTCCCAAGCATTGCATCCCTCAAAATCTGCCAATGAATTACACTGGCTTCCAAAAGAATGTACCTTCTGAAACCTGGCTTCCCTGTTCCTCATATGTTATTAGTGACAGAACTCTCTTTGTACTTTCCTCTGCTTTCTCAAATGTTTGTGTGTAGTAAACTGATAGGCAGGGATATTTCTTTTTTTCATAAGGCAAGTGTCTTGGGTTGCCTTGGCATAATACAAACAAAAAACAACTCCTCAGCATTCTTGTGCTTCTCTTTATCCTTAGTGTATCTCCATTCTTTTATCTCTTTGTCCTTCATAGTACCCCAAACTCCATGAAATAATGGCCTTGAACAACCTTGTCTCACTTTCAGGTTGGCACCTTGCATTGAACAAAAGATTGGACCAGAAATCCAGATATTCATTCCTAACTAACTTCCTGGCAGCTGAGAGGCTCTGAATTTTTAATCATTAATATAGAAAGCAGATTTGATATTGTCTAATTTAACCAGAAGTAATAGGCTATAAAGCCTTCTAAATAAGCCTTAGGTTTTCTATTACTACTAAAAGCTTGCATCAAATTTTCAGGAACACTTGTTTTGAAAGAATGCCTTTAAGATTTCTGTGACCATTACACTTTTGACAAACACGAGGTATTTGTGCCATCTGAGATCTATAAGCAAGTAGTGGTCAGGCCCATTTTCCATGTCAGGGGAGAATAAATCTGACCTCTTTAGCTGACTTGTTTAGTTGGGTTTTTAGGGAGTAGGGACAGATGACAATACTGCGGTTCTTATTAATAATAGATAAAGCAAGTAAGTCTGCATTAAATTTGTTACTTTCATCCTGGACTAGTTAAAAATCATTATTCTGGAGTTAAGAATGTTTCATATAGAAAGCTACTGTAGGCCAAACTAAGGTGACATGCTGTTATAAAAAATACTTTTTCACCTCGTGTTACCTCTTACAAGGTCCTATGTCTTACCGTTCTGCTGTACGTTGCATAGTGCAAAACATGACCTGCTGATGTTAAGCAGTTCTTGAGGCTTCTAACCACACTTTTATTAGAACTAAAGACGTTGCAATGTGTGTTCCTGTGTCAGTGTCATGAATATTTTTTTCCATTTCCTGACAGTGAAATTTTTTAAAAAATATTTGGACTTTATTCATTATTGCAAAAGCAATGCAAGTCAGGAGCTTCACCTAAAGAATGCAGAGGAACCTATACAGCCCCCAAAATGACAGGATGAGTTTTGTCTGTACTTTGATGGCCTGTGGAACAGAACAAAGAAAAGAAAGCATACTCCAAACACAGAACATCCTATTCCTAAGCAGAGGTAAGTGTGCAATTCCTATTCTGATAGAAGGAGAAGACTTTTGAAAACGAACATGTATGCATGGAGTTCTTCAATGGCTTCAAAAGCATATGCTGACTTTGTTCACCTGATTTTTCAGATGCAGGGGCTTGTACAGAGAAAGCTTTCCATTATTTTACATTTGGGATGTGTGGGAAGTAGAAAGGGACACAAACTAAGGGGGCATATTGTAGATTACAGGTAAATAGTTTGTAGATACCATATGCATTCTGAAAATCTCGCAGGAATTACAGGATTATGAAGAATGGATCAAGAGTCTTGTCTGAGCCTAACTTTCAAGAAAAGGTAAAATCTGTCACAAGCAGGGACAGCCTCGAGGTGTCACTCAAGTGCACAAAATAGAAACAAGATCTGGGGTTGGATAACTCAGAGCGCACTAAAGGTGCAGTGATATTTTGGCAGCAGTTAATTGTTTAACTGATCAGTGGGTTATTTTCTCTTGAGAGCAAAATATAATCAGGTTTCTGGTATTTGGCATTCTGAGCAAATGATTATTTGACATAAGTTGAAGCTTTAATTGGGGCAACTGAAAGAAGAATTTTACATATATTGATAAGAAAAAGAAGTGTCAAAAAGTTAAAGTCAATAATTAATATCTTTAATAATTAGAGAAAAATTGTACAAGATATTCTGCATCCTGAGATTATTGCATCTTGCATGCTAAATTTCTACTGCTTTGAAAGCAAGTCATAAGGACTAACTACAGTGCAAAACTGGTGTGCCCCAAATATGTGGATATTGGTAGTAGAAATGCCTATATGTGCTTATTTGGCAGTCTTCTTTGGCTGCTTCTCAGAGATCTGAAAGTCTTTGAACTCAAAAGATTTCCCTGGTAGCTTAGTCCTTGACTTGCCTCCTAGTCCTGAAGCGAGTGCCCTTATGGGGACAAGTAAGCAGTCCTTTCTCAGAAGAGAGTTTAAGAATGTTCTTTATCCTCATTGACTTTGTTGAGCCCCATTTACCTTCTCAAAGTTTTCTCCAGAGTAGGTACAAGAGCAATTGTGACCACAGATTTTATTCTTGTTGTGTATTATCAACTTTTTGTGGGTGGCAGTTCTCCCAAAGCCAAAATTCTGTATTAAAAAAGCAGCTTTTCCACAGTCTACTACAGTTTTTACTTGTAGGCCAAAAACAAAAAAAAATCTTACATTGAAATTCAGCAAAACATTTAAAGAAACCTAGTTTATTTTTTCTTTTTTGAACAAAGGTATGTATTCTATCACCATCTGTTAAAAACAGGTGGGGCAGTGTTCTTTATCTCTTCCGTGACCCATCCCTCATAACTCCAGGGGGATATCTCCTGTTAATGGGCCAGTGAGTCTCACTGCATGACTGATTAAATTACATCGTCCCATTGTGATTAAATTACATCATCCCATCAACCCAGCCCTGCTCCACCCCGGGGGAGGAGCCAAGCATTCCTACCTGGATGTAATCTGAGAGTTGGAACACCGCAGGGGGCCTTTCTCTGCTGGATTCCCAGAGGAAAACCGGACCCATCTAGACCACCAATGGACCTTCAGAAGAAAACTACACCCTTCTATAGGATCATTGCTTCAATAGATCCACATCTATCACTGCAGGAGGACTGCAGTCATTTAATTGGACTGCTATCAACACCCTGACCAACAGGGTGTCAAATTATATTCTGATTCTGTCAGTGATTTGGTTTTCTGGGGTTTTTGGTTTTTGTTTGTTTGTGTTTTTTGTTGTTTTTTGGGGTTTTTTGTGCTACTGCATTTTTATTTAAATTTTCCTAGTAAAGAATTGTTATTCCTATTCACATATCTTTGCCTGAGAGCCCCTTGATTTCAAGATTATAATTTTGAAGATGGGGGAGTTTACATTTTTCCATTTCAAGAGAAATTCCTGCCTTCCTTGGCAGACACCTGTCTTTGCAAACCAAGACAAGGACTTTAAAATATTTTAAGGAAATCAACTCTTAATCATCATATTAATGGAGAGACTTGAAGCAAGTCTGGAATTAAAAAGTGGCACAATCCTAGGCATCTGGTATTAACAGGGAATGTAAGACTCCTAAATTTTTAATAAGTAATTTTATTTTTCATTTTAAATTGGATGAAGTTATTAGGAGAGTTACATGAACAATCCCTCACATTTCAATATGTTCACCATACTAGAATGTCTATTTATTTTGCAACATGAAGAAAAGAAGGTAAACACATTGTATTTCACTGCCAGAAAACTGTTTCAGAAGCCACAGGTTCAAATTGTCTGTCCAGACAATGAGATCATGAGCCCTCTGAAGTAAAAATTTATTGTGTTTTCAGTATTAGTGTTTCTTGAGCAACATCTCCTGAGGTATAGCTAAATCTCTACTGATGTTTTCCTGTCCTCAGAACAGTCTTTCTGAAAGCAGTTTATCATTTGGGAAACACTTGTGTTCTCAGAAAACTTCGGGTACTTTGCCACAGGATGGCAGTGTAACTACACACGACATTAAGTCTAGTTTTTGTGAAGTCTTCCGGAAGCGTTGGATATTTGAGCTAGAATTTGTCTGTTACTAAGTGCAACATTGTTGCTTTTTAACTTTTCAAAATACAGTTGTTTGCCTTGTATGGTTAGTGCATCTTTGCATATGTTTTAATTAAATAATTTTCTTTTTGTGCTGTTTATTAGCTATGCAATAAATTTTAATTGGGTAACAGATCGCCTGAATATCCCTATTGTATCCCATGGTTAAACTATTTTATTTGTAGGCTAATTCCCACAATATTTTTTTCAGAAAAATATTTATTCTTTGAAATGTACTTGTTTTGTTTCAGAATGCAATTGTTGATGTGCTTAATCAGATTTCTTTCTTCTAAAGGGTTGATTTTTTAATCAAGTCAGTTTGGAGACTTTAGTTTGCAGTCCTTCCACATGTTCTTATATCTCTTTTTTTTCAAAGTCTTCAAGCCTATCTTTTTAAACATTTTTGTTTATCTCCCTGGGATCTTTTGTTTTTCAGTATTTTATTAAAGTTCATTTCTTTCCCTGCTTCCACTGACTTATTCAATAAGTATCGCTATTGTCAGCAAATAAGTGGCCATTTTTTAACTTGGGAAATACTTTAATAGTTCTATTGCAAATATGGTGTTCACACATCTTGTTCACAGTCTAGCATTAAAAATCAACCCTGTGGTGCCCTGCTGCCCAGCTTTACTCCACCTGTGCTGAGGGTTGAGAATACACAGTTGTCTTTGAATGGCTTTTGCTGCAGCAGGAGGCAATTCCTCATTCCTGCAGCTTCCAGCAGTGATGCTGTTATCTGTCCTCATTCAGTCCCAACTCCCACAAGCACACTTGGCCTTGCTGAGCTATATGCAAGGGAAACCATTCCCACCCCTTTTGCCAGACCCACCTTTTTAATATTCCACTGTAAAACCGAAGGATTCTTCTTTGTTTGTGCATCCATAGAATACGGAAAAAAAAAAGAACGAAACCTGTTCCTAACTCTGAGTTTCACCATAGAGCTTCCAGAGGCTGATGCACTTTCTTCCCCTTCTCGTGTCATTTAGAGACAAAATTGATGTTCTGAAAATAAACATAAGAATAATCACTCTAATGTTTGTGTAAATCATCAGCGTTGTTAAGAAGTGCTTTTCTCTAGCATACACAGTAATTATTTGCTTTCCTCTCACCTTTTTCTTCTCTCTTGCCTTGCAATTTTTCCTTTTTTTTTTTTTTTTGTTCAGCTTGTCACATGGTGGCAGCTACTTCCTATCTTCTGGTGATCACAGCAAGAAAAAAAAAATATTACAGGCTAGATTCCTTCTGAAGTCTATTAGGATGGGAAAATCAACGCACCATTTTTGCATTTAAGCAGCGGGAAAGAGTCCTGCTATGTCATGCAGCTTGGTTGCAAAATCAGCATGGGAGAAGGAGCAGAGACAGAATCCCACATCTAAATAAACTATATTTTGGGAAAATTTAAGCTTGGTTTCACAAAATTTTGCTTGTCTGGAAAACATCTTATGTTTGAAAGAGTTCAAATCAATGTAAATCTAGGCTAACTCTCCTGCAGGGAAATGGAGAAAGAAGCACCCACAGGTTAGTCAAGCCTCCCAGAGCCATGGAATCAGGCTTGGATGCCTCCCAGACCCATGGAAAAGAACTGTCACAGGAGGTGTCAGGAAATTCTGGGTTAGTCCTTCAAGCAGTATTGCAATGACCAAAGGAAATTGAGTGGGGCATGTTCCAGCAGCAACAAAAAATCAACAGAAACACACCTGGCCCCTAGACTCCCAGTCAGTAACCAAAGCTAATTCCAGAATTTTTAGCTGTTGTTCTAGTTTTCAGTCTATCACTTAAAAACATACCACTTCCAAACAAAATATGTGTTGACCTACATATGAAAGACATGTACACCTGCCCAATAGAAATGGACCTCTAAATCTGAACAAGGATATCTATATTTTTAATATAGATATATATTGATATAAAGTATATTATAAATCTATATCTAGTATTTAGGTATTTTATTATTGCTATAATGAACCCAATGGAGATCAGGCTCTGCAAAAACTCATTTTGGGATTTTTAAAAGAGCTACAGCTAAAAACAATAAAATATCTGCAGATTATCTGCTTACTCCTTAATAATCTTCATCAATGATTTATGGCTTCCATTCTGACACATTCATCAATTTCTTTTGTTTGAATAGCACTTCTATAACATTCTTTCTAGACAGCACCTTTTTCTTGGATTCCTTCCAAGTCCTGAATATTGTTCCTGTCTCCAAGCTCCTGCTCTCCTATTCAGTCTGTATTTAGTTCCGTATCCCCACTACATCCATAAGAAGAAGCTACTTTTTCAAAGCATGTGGCCCTTAGTGTGGAGTTTCTCCCACTACCACAGACCCCTGTACTCTCACCCAGGGATGCTGGAAATGGTGGTGGCTCTCCACTTTTTCCTGTGTGATCATCTGAGCAGGCTGTTACAGGGGACTGTGCTTCAGCCTACAGCCACTTCTGCAGCCTGCTGTTACTGTTTCCCCCACTAATCAACCAGTGGGACAAGGTCAGAGAAAAACCTGAAATGTGAACTCAAAACCAGCCCCCATTGCTCAGGTGTAGTGCTCAGTATGTCTCTCCCTACTTGTCCTGTTGTGCTACAGCCCCAAAGGCTTTTCTTGAGCTTCATGCTTAGTAAATTTGGACTCTTTCAGAACTTGTTGAGCACATTTCCCAGAGCACACAAAAGGCTTGCTGCCATCTGGAACTTGCTTTCTATCCCCCACATACTGTTGGCTTTGAAAGTTCTGCCAATAGTGATGTTCTTTAAAAAAACATTGGCACCAATTGTCTCTAATAACTGGCCAGACCCAAAAATTGTTACTGTTCCTTTTGGTTCCTGTGAGACATTCTGCGGGTCCTGTGGGCACCGTGTAATGGAAATTTCTGGTATTTGATACTGTCTTTTGCTAGCAGATGCTCAACTGTGCCTGCTGGGGACCTGCCCCCCTAGGTGATGCTGTTGCCTGCAGAGGCCTTGCACAGTGTGCCTGGAAGGCACAGATCACAGCAGGACAGACGTGCAGCGTACTCCCCAGGAAACCCAACAACCCCCTGCCTTTGTCACTGAAATGCTGCTGCTGCTTCATGTAAACCAAAGGCTATTGCTCTTGATTTTAAAGTTTGAAAAAGGCTATTCTTCTCAGACACTTCTGTCACAGTAACTGCCAGTTACCAAATCTAACCAAATCTCTTTGGTTAGATTTGGGGTGACTTCTCAGAATAACACTTTTCATGTTATTAAGCATCACATTTGGAAATCAGGTTTCTTTTCCAGAAATCTGTCTGACTCATTAACAGCCCATGCTCTTGCTGTAGGATGTTCTCAGGAGCTAAAGACTGTCATGCCTTCACTTTGCCATATTCTGTGAATCTTCTTTGACTCGATTCCACGGTTATTTGAGCCTTTTCTATGTGTGTTTTTTTGACTTGGGATATTTTTTTGGCTTTTGTGAGAATACGGTTCGTGCATTATTTTCTCATCTGAGAAAACAGTTACAGTTTTACCTGTTCTCTAGCAGCATGGGAATTCTTGATTTACTGTTAGTCATCTGTCCTAATTCAGGCACCTATTTAGGTGATACTTCTGGCAAGATTTACTGCATTTTCCAGTCTTTGATGTGCCTAAATAATAAATCTTTTTTCATATTTACAGTTGAATACTAGGACTGTGTCATTACTACTAGGACTGTGTAAATACATTGTAAATATATGTAGGAACTTGGATGCTGATTCTGATGATAACACCAGCACTTTGTCATTGGATATGATTCTGCATCCTTGATACACAAGTACCATCCTCCTCATTTCATCTGTCTGGGTCTGCTTTGGTGATCTGTATGTCTTTATTATGTCACATTTTCAAATGTAGTACCACTGGATATTTTTTGTTTTCCTCTATCTTAACCTTGTAGACAAGTGCAACACTGCAAAACTTTCTGAGTGCTAGAAAAGAATTCTTTTTTTTCAAGAAGGTATCTTACACAAGATGTCAGAAGACTGTTGGGTAGTTTGTGACTAGGAAAGGTGTTGCAGTGTTTGAAAAACAAGTTTTGAAAAAGTTATTAAGATAATTCCAGTTGTTGACAGCATCATCTGTTTAAATTTTTACCCTACTTCCATTGACTTTGCATCCCACTGTTTGTGATGACTCATATTTCTGCATTTTCTATGCCAAAAATACAGACTTTGGGACACACAGCACATGTAAATGGCATATCTTATAGAAATTTACTTTGAATTAAAATATAATAGGTGCAAATGATAAAGCCAATCAGCAAATTTTGCATTATTTCTAATGCAAAATTTCCTGATCTCAACTTTGGAGCTTACATAAGAGTCAGGAAAAAAAGAGCCAAACAATTTTTCCAATGTTGTCTTCAGCAAATGCAAGCTGTGGAATATAATGACAAGATCTTTTTGCATAGGGACATAAAAATTATTAAAAAATGGAGGAACTTTGTACAACATTTATTGAACTGTCAAAAACACTTTTATTAACTGCTTGTAAAAAAAGATGTTACAGTTGGTTGTATTCACACACAAACACTCACACATATGCATGCCCACACACACATGCAATTTGTTAAAATATTAAGCTAAACCTGAAGGTAATATTCTCACTTTGCTGACATATTGTTGAAAATCTCTCTGACTCAAGTGTCTTGAACTGATCCCATTCCAAACAACCCTGAATGGAATATTAACATCATTTTCTAACTTATCTTTTGATAAGATTAAACTGGTTAGAACATCCCTCTTTTATGCAAGTTAATGAGCCAAGAATGAGCATGGAAATAAACCTACATGTAAGTGACAAGCAGAAAATGCACTTGGAAATTTCAATATACACTTTGTGTAGAAAATGGAGGTAGCTTGTCCCTCTTTTCTGAAACTGTCATAGATGTAAGGAACTATAAACATTTATCTTAATTCAATGACATTTCTAGACAGTTGATTTCATCACTAGCTGGAACCATCAGTTAGGAAAATACTTCAGCACTGATCATTATATAAAACTGCCTAAGTGTGTAGGATAAGACCAGAACAGCACCTTACAAATAGCAGGCATTTGCAGGGGTCTTTGGAAACACTTAGACAACTGTTTGGTAAAATGAAAAATTTCTCCACACAGTCTCTCCTCTGCTTTTCTAACCAGAAGTGGAATAATCGTTACGCTTCTTTTCTTCATTTTCTCATCTACATTCTGCTGCCAAATTGCCCTTACCCTCATCCAAGGACTTCCCAGTAACTCTAAACATTTTGAAGAGGTGGTCAAAGCGTTAAGTTGCACCATGAGGTGTCAGAGGAAGGACTGATAAGAGTTCAACAACCCTCCCTCTGCATGGGCTCCAGAAGAGAGCTCACAGCTGAGTCCTGTGACTTGGAACAGCAGAGACAGGAACTGATCGCCTCCTAAACACGAAGAAGTGCAGAAATGACCTGGCATGCACCAGTCTTTGAGGAGCCTGAATACAAAAAGATTCTCACTTTCTTACAGACTCTTCCAAGAGGAACAGAACTAAAAAGAAAATCAGACGTGGGTTGCATTTCAGGCCCTATTATGTGCTGCTTCTCTGTGTTTTGCAGCCCCACATGTAAAGAGTGGGTAGCACTCTTTAGGCAGGGTCATGACAGCAGTACAGCAGGAGAACAACAAACTCAAAGGACAAGTTTGGGTGCAGGACAGGTGCCCCCCCTGACAGAAATGTGGAGCAGGAGACAGCAGATCACCACAGCAGTTTTACTGAACTTGCTTCCCAAAGCAGTGCTAGTGCTGGATGTTACATGCTGGGATACTCAAGCAGGACTCAAAGCTGCACAAGCCCTCTGCTGTCCACAATTCCTTAGCTTAGCTGTGGTTTCTCTGATGTTCTCTATCTAGGAAATGAAGAATGATTTTACACTATTTTCTAGCAGCAACATGATGCAGTTGTCCCTCATGTGCAAAGACTTGTAGCACACTGTGTGCTAAGTGCTGGCTGTCAGATTCTCTATGCCTTTGATGCTCTCCACAGCTCTGTTAAATGCAGTTGCATGCTCCCTGTATTTCCAGATTCTTTTTCAGCAGTGAAGAAACCTCACTAATTAATTCTTTAGATCTTTCTGCTAAAAAGGTAACATTCAGTTTGCTCACTTCTAGATTCTCATTTGTCTGACTTTGTTCTGCTGGTTTCTTACATTTGGCAGCAGCCAGAACAAATGCACATTTCAGAGACAGAGGCTTTCACTACTGTAAAAACATCCTCTCTGTATCTCCTTACTGTAATTTTCCTTACCTTGGATCCATTAGCATCTGTGGCCAAAAATCACAGAGATGAGTTCATCTACCAGATCTTCTGCCCTCTGTATTCTTTCATCTGCAGAGCAAGGACAGAATTTATTTTTAACTTGGCTACCTTTCCTCCTCCTGAACTCCTCCTCCCTACCTTACATTCAGCAGCACCTGTTTTTAGAAGCCATCCACATAATCCATCTGGGGCTGCTGCCCAAAGTTCCCTCTGGCTCTGTGGATCAGGGCTATATACATCTTACTCTTACACTTTTTCTTGTGGTGTTTGAAAAGAAAGTAAAAACACCTTCCTTGTTTCCCAGCTGCTCATGGCTCTTTGTCATGGGATTAATCTTTGGAGCAATTGCATGAACTCCTTTACTTCATGCTCATCCCAGTCTTGTGGATGTGCAATGCCTTAGAGATGCCTTTTGAAATTTTCCCTTCCTTTGAAGATATTTAAAGATAACTAAGTCTTTCCTTTGGTTCTTTCCTCTTAGCAAGTAAGTGATATCTCAAGTGTCTGTTTTCTGACCTTTTCTGATTCTGAAATTTAGAGAATTTATGTTTAAGGAAATTTATTTAAAAAAATTGTGCTCTGTGTTCTGACATTTTTTGCAATTTCTTTTTTGGGGGTATTTTTCTGAACTTACAGTACACCCAATTTCAAGGGTCATCTTCTATTTAAAAAGCCTCCTACTGTTGTTTATATTTTAACCATTGTGCTAACTAATGTACCCTGACTCTGAAATAAGATCTGATAAACTTCCACCTATGGGTGGGCCTCACAATGATCAAATAAATGAGAACAAACACCACAAGACCAGAACTGGGGAGAGATTTAGATACTGTGTGCATCTGTGAGGGAAAAGAGGAAAGAAGGAAAGGCACAAAAGGATAAATCAACAGTTTACAAGAGATCCTCTCAAACACAATGCCTTGACAGGTCACATCCTTGTCACAAGACAACAGTGAGGAGTGCCAGTGTGGCAGATGAAAGACACCTTTGTTTTGTTGTTTTCTAGTGGAAAACTTACAGAATGACTTTTTGACAGTTGACAATGCTGACAATATTGTCAAGTCCAGTTTTCCAGGATCAGATCCATTTAGACAGAAATTAATAAGATTTCTTTAAATCTGCATTGCCATCTTTGAATGAAATGGCAATATGGGTGTTCTTTTCTTTCTTCAGAGCATTCACACCAATGTAGGTGCATTTTAATCAGATTTGAGACAATGAGACTGGGAGAAGAACCAGAGCCAAACCCTAAAGTGGCAACAACTATAGACTATAAGGAAGGAGTTTAGATTGTGAGGGAGTATATATGGATCTTTAACATGAGGAAAGCCTACAAAAGAGTTTGCTTACCTGATGCATGCAGATTTTCCCAGACTATCCTGGACATGAGTTAACAAACCTTTGGCCACCAGAATTAGCTTCTTTGGTTTTGAAAACCAGTAGGAAAAGCAAATCTGATTAAAATCTCTAACGCATAGTATTTAATGATGAGTTTTACAAACTCACTTAAGACTCATAGCCTTTCAAACCTCTCTGTGCATCAGAAACAGCTGCACTCACCCATTCATGCAACTTTATTTCTTAGACTCTTGCCACCAGATGTGCACCACAACAGTTAACCCAATGACTACCTCAGTGGAAATGTGGGATACAGAAAAAGAGGGAAGGTGCCAAAAATGCTGGAGAGGGTAGGGCTGAGCAGGAAACAAATTTTGCATTGGAGTAAGGAAAAGACCCACTATCTAGTAATATCTGACTGGAAGAAGGCACAGAGATTGGTAAGCAGATGATGTTTGTAGCCAGGGAGTCAGGGGCTATAGAGCAGGAGAGACAGAAACCAGGATCTGGAGCTAGAATTGAAAATGAGGTTAAGATTGTTAAAAATGTGGAACCAAACCACATTCTGAATAGCTCTCAAAAGCCTGCTTGCTAGTAAAGCCTGCTTGGTGTTCTGTTCCTTTGTTTTACCCTCCTTTCCCAATGAGTAACTGTTCCTAAAACCTGATAAGCCTGATCCCACATATAATTGCGTTATATCCAACCCATTCTCCCTGTCACCCTTCAAACATTTCCCTGACCTGAGTCCAGCTCCAATTGGCTCCTCTCCTTGGCCCATCTGCTTTGTTTCTCTGGACAAACATCTGTGATATCCCAAGCCTCTACAGATATCCCATGCTTTGTTGTTGTCCACAAGTTGCATTACAACAGATTCAAGCACAGAAAACAGGAGAAAAATAGCATAGAAAACAAGCAGGATCAGCTTTAAATTTTTCACTTTAATTTTTTTTATTGATTTAATAATCAATAAAATATAAACTAATCTTGTTCTCATGTTAGAGTGCCTTCTCACATATTTACTCCTGCACCCCTAGCTTTATCCCAAGCCCTCAGTACAGTGTAACTGCTACTTAAAGCAGGCAGAATGACATAGAATTGGATAGCCTCATTAGTTTTTAGAAGCAAGGCATGATTCTGTAAACTTTTGGCCTTCAGTTGCAGAAACCTGAATTGCATGATCCAGCAATGTCCATTCAAGTCTGTTCTCCCCATCCAGTATTCATCCTGCTCCTGCCTCTGGTCAGTCACTAGCACAGCTGATTCAATAAATTGTTTGGAAGCAACACCAGAGAGTTAACTTTTCCAAGGTAAAGGCTGCTTGGGAAATGCAAAGTGAGCTGATGTTGAAATCAGGATAACACACAGATGAACAAAGTCTGGCACCCTCGCTAGATGAGTTTGTGCATATGCAGTGTGAGGTGAAATGTCTGGTAAGGAAGAGTACTAAATTGCTACCTATGATTCTTAAACATAATTTAAGGTTTATAGTTTACCTCTTAAATCTAAAGTTTAAATGAAATTAAAATTAAGTCCTACTCCCAAATAGAAGAAAAAAAAAATAAAGAAAAAAATAAAGAAAACTCTGGGTCAAGGAGACAGCAGAAAAGAAATTCTTTAATAAAGAAGTAAAGTTAAACTATTTTACAGAGATAATATTATCTGAATCTTGTAATCATGCTTACCATGAGATTAAATAGAAGTTGCTCCTTATAAATCAATACAGATAGGCATGGCTGAAATTACTATTGGGACTCTAATGTCAAGAGAAATTCAGATCCTGCCTGGACACATGATTTCCCATGCTTTCCAGCAATATTATTCCTGCCTTTTCTCTAGTAGAGAAAGACCTAACCATTTGAGAACAGAATATATCCTGCAAAACAAGAAAGTGCCTTTTCATTTAATAGCATCCAGTAGAAATGATTGAATCTGATTTGGTAATCCATCCAATTCAAGGTTGTTTGAACGGCCACACCACGACAAGGGGGGAGCAGCATGGGAGAATGATTAACTTAATCCTCCTGCCTTGTTTGTTTGATGCTGCCTCACTCCAGTGCGAGTCAATAAAACTTTGAGCACTGACACACACAACTTCCAGCACCCTCCAAGCTGGCCCAAAATGGGGATTAGCAAAGCTGCCTTTCTCCTTCTGTTCTTTCTTGTCTCAGGTAAGAGTCCTTTGCCTTCTGCTTGCCTTCCCTGGACGATGATGGATTTGGGGCTTAGTGGCCAGCAAGAGCTGCTGCTGAGTAAAATGAGAGCTGTTGTTGCTCCAGGGTTGTGTTCATTAGAGACACCAGAAAAGGAGCAGCTTTGGTGTCTGCATGGGCAACTGATGGCTCCCAGGAAACATTTCCTATGGCCAGAGACAGGGACACCCTTGGGAAGCAGCCTGGCAGAGGCTTGTACAAAGGCATGGCTCCCTCTGGTTTCATCAGCCTTTGGTCTTAGGTTTGGGGATTTCTTTTTCTGTGTTATTGACAGCTTCTGTGATCCTTATTCTGATTGCTTTAAAGTTTGTTCATGCTTGTGCAAAACAGAATCACAAAGGAAAGGAAAGCTTGTTCTACACAGTGCAGTTTCAGTCTTTTTCATAACCACATTCTTAACAGTGAATTTTTCATTCCATGTGATAGGAAGACGAAATCTGATCAGCATTAGTTTCTGCAATATTTTTGGTATGAAAAGATGTTTCTGTGGGAGGTGATACAAAAATTTTGGAGTGCACAAGAACTGAATTGTGTTCTTTAGATATACAAATTTTGCATGTTTCATGTACATGCATGTTCTCTGTCCTGAAAACCTTAAACTCCAATGAAATGTCAGATTATGACCATACATCTTCTTGCAGGCATCTGTATAACCTCACAATATGTTGTGATTGTAGTAAAAAATACAGTTATGAGTGTGCTAATGCATATATAAATCTGCAATAAAATAAACAAACATTTTACATGTGCAGTTTTAAAACATAAGAAATGGTAACAGCTAGGAAAATATATAGAACTAGCTGGAATTTAGCTGGAAATCTTAGAGACATGCCTCAGCATAAAAAAAAAAAACTGTTATTTAATGCTAAGAATTTTTCTCTTAGTTTAAATTTTAGTTTCTAAGCTTTGTTTTTGAAAAAGAACAGCCTCAGTAAAACCAAATACCATTCACAATTAAGTAAGAATTTTATATGGGGGAGAAAAATATACAGTTCGGGTTTTTATCCAGTAATACTATACTTTGTTTTGCAAATCTTTTATCAAATGGTATTAAACATCTACATTTCTGAATAAGATAGTAATACATCTTTCTGGGACTGTGAAACACCATAGATATAGGGAAAATGGTAGCATGAAAATTTACTTATTTTTTATTCAGATTGCATATTTTCCTTTTTTTTTTTTTTTAAAGTATTATGCCCTGACATGTAACTATAACAGAAAAGGGGAAAATACTTTTATGACCCAAGTCAATTATGACCCTGTCAATATTTTTAAAATCAAATGTTATCATAATAATGATAATGCAAAATGTCAAAACAGAACAGAATTAAGTTTGCATGGAAGCTGTACCATACTAGGAATTCTTTACTTGTTTTTCTTTTCCTTGTGGAGAGCATTGCAGCATCCTGTGATATTGTCTTAACCTAGTTTAATGTTTTGTCTCAAAACTCATTTCTTCTCAATGTTTTTGTTATGAAATAGCTAGTGGAAATTTCATTGGACTCTTTTTCACTTATTCTTTTGTTTTCCAGCAGCTATCCTTTTCTTCCATACTGTTAAAGTAACTGTCAACCCTTAGGGATGAGCTCTTCCCTTTTCTAAGTGCAGAAAAACCCCTGCAGTAACTTCTATGCTTTTGCAATTGTATGAGAGGAAGCATAATTTGGCTTTTATCCCTGTTTTACCTGCTTCTACTTGTAGATGCTAAATGATCTTTAAGAAAATACCCGATCGCAGGCTGAGCTATTTCTCAGGTGAAGGAATTAAATAGTAGGACACGTATGATCCTGCTTCCCACCAAAGAGTGTTACTCAGGAAAGGGAGCAGCTGTTGCCTTTCCCAGCTGGAAAGACATCACTGAACAACCCAACAGAGCTCCTGCTCACAGGCCGTGGGTCTGAGTGGGACAAGGAGGTTTTTGTCCCTCCTGCTGGCATTGGGCCATGGCTGAGACAGACAGGGGTCAGAGAAAGTGAAGAAGTTCCTCTCTGCAGCACGGCTGTTATTCCTGATATTCCAGTCATGGTCTGGTTCATCCCTTGTCTGCCTTTTATTCAGCAATTTTGTAAGGCCAGGCACAAAAACACAGAGCAAGACTGAGATGTCCTGCAGTGACCAGGGGCCAGGGTGTCTGTTTGGGGTTGAAGCCCTACATAACAGCTTCCTCCCAGAGCCAAATGTTCGTCAGAAGAGTCATATGCTCCACTGATAAAGAAACTGTAAAAATCACAGGACTCATGCAAATCCATGACCCTGCAGCTGGAAGTCATGAAAGTCACGGTGCTATGCACTAATTCTGAGATTGCAGAGTTGTAACAAGAAAATACTGAATGCCAAAGTCCTTTACAAGGAGAACTGTTTTTCAGCACTCTTTGAATTTACCATTAAACATAGCTGTACATTTTAGTATTCTGTACATTTGACATGCAGCTGTAGCCAGGAGGTTGTTAGGTGAATTTATTTACCAGTTTAGTGTCTTGTTAATTCATTGCAATGAACTGCTACCTTGATTACTAAGTAAGTTCAGTACTGGGGTTATTACAAAAATGGCAGACTGAACATCTGACAACCCCAGTGACTGAGGGTGTTTTTTTCTTTTAAGAGTAAGTGCCTTTGAAAGGACATGACTGATAAATCTGAAGTCATTCCATGTGACTAGATGGACAGCAATGGACAAATGTTTCACATCTTTCTTGAATACCATTTCTCTGCTTTGTCCAAAGTATGCATGGCCAATATTTTCTTTCTGAAACATCCCACTTTTTTTTGCTCCTTGGGTTGTCTTCTGTTTCTGTTTTTCTGTCTTCCATTGCTTAATATATGGATTTGTGTTATCACTGTTCAAGCCATTTCTCTGTCCTACCTGACACTGGGTTTTCAGTGATGCTACCTTTTAACATACCAGGGAGGCATTTTAGATTTACTCATATTTTGTCAACATTAACCCAATTATTCCAGCAATTAAATGGTGGTGTCACATGACTAGGTAACAAAGAATTTAACATGAGAGCTTGAAATAAATCAAATCATCATTACCATTTTCACTCCTGTCTCTCTTTTTTCTTTTAGTGCAAGGAAGCGTCCTAGATGGCTATGTGAGAACAGAGGGAGCTTGGTTGCTCAACCCAATGAAGCAAGTTTATAGAGCAAATAGTGAAGAAGAATGTGCAGAGAAATGTGAAAATGAAGATAAGTTTGCTTGCAGGTAGGTTCCACTGGTTCCCACATATATCTTTCATTTCAGGTGATGGAACAATATGCCTTTTTATCAGCAGTCTGAACTTTCAAGGGTTTCCTTTATGACTATGTGGGGGTTTGAGGTTTGCTGGAAAAACAATGTGTAGAAGCAGAATGCCTGGGACTTATAGATGAAGGCAGAAGAAATAGAGAAATTAAGAAAGTTATGTTGAATTTTTACTGAAAAACGTTATGATATCTTGATGCACAGCTTGACGTGCTGCAAACCAACTTGACATGGTTTTATCAAGACTCTTGCACTCCTTCTGCAACAAAGAGTCATAATTAATTTCTTGGAAATTTAGGATAGCAATAATGGCATTGCTTTTTTCATTTCATTGGCTGTCTTGCAGATAAATCCACTCTCTGGAATTTTAATAGAATTTAGCCTTAGGTAACTTCTATTTACTTTGAGAAAGAGATGGCCACCTAAACCTTAATGACTCTAAACTCTTCTTTCAGCCTTTCTTTTGTTGCACTTTCCTTAACCAGGCCCGAGGGGCTAGAAAACATGAAAGGTGTTGATGAGCCTGTATCACTGTTCTCTGCTCAGCCTTCTGCCCCACTGGAGCCTGTTGCTCTGAACCTAAGGCTTCTGGGTCTCCTGTGCCAAAACCTTGCAGCCCATTGAGCTCCAGCAGGAAACTGGGGCAGTGAGATGTCCATTACTGCAAAGGGAGGCAGTCCACACTTGGGTTTTCTGTTCCAAACTACCACTTCTGCAGCACACCTTTTTGAACTCAACAGAGTGATTGTCTGCAGTGCTATTTCAAGCACTTGGTTCTCCTTACTGCGTTTATTCAAGGCAGGGATTCACTGGAGCTTTTTAATTGTGTTTTGTAGCTTTGTGTTTTAACTCAAAAGAGAAAATGAGACTTATTTTAAAAAGGTCTAACCCTGAAGGATGACAGGGGTCTGCTGGCTGAATGAAATACCACCAATTTGTTTTGATCCAGCTTCACTCTGAAAAACACAAAGAGGGCAGAGCGGGGAAGTCTGTATATTCAGATTATATATTTACAATTTGCAGGGAATTAATGCTCCCTTTTGAGGCATATTCAGACACAGTAACATTCCCTTGCTTCTGCCCCAGGGTCTAAGCCTGCCATCACTTGGCACTGGAATGACATCAGGTTAATGCCTCCGTAATTAATTATGTGAGATCTGTTACAATCAAGCAAGAACAGGTGCTATCTGGCAGGAAGTATTTGAGGAAAGAAAGATAATTGTAAGTTACAGCTTAAGACCTGTCCACCACTGCAGCATCTTCACATTAATGCTTCAGACCAATCTGTTCAGATCAATACTTCAGACTTGCTATCCCACCTTAGAGGTGGATTGGGCCATGCTCCTTAGTTACTTCCCTACTTAAATATTTAACATTTCTGACAGCTTTATTGGCTTAACTGGTAAGGATCTACTCACTGAATGCCATGCTGCTATTGCTGGTTTTGGTTCAGAAAAGCCAGCTGTAGGAATTACTTAGCCTGTCAGAAGGTTTCCTTAGATGCTGTCCTAAGGCTACACCATCTGCTTCAGTTTTGCAGTTTACAGCCTAGGCACTTGCTGAAAAGACAAAGGGCTATGACTTATAAGGTGTGTACTCTCAGAAGGGTTACCACCACCAGGTAATTTAAACTCCTGGACTGTGTTTTACCTGCTCCTTGGTAACTGCTGCTTGCTGTGGAATGTCTCACTCCTTGAATGACCGCTAATACTTTTGAAATAAGGTCAAGGTGTCTTGTGTATATATCCCCTTCAACATGGTCTCTTGAAGCTCTGGAAGGTTATAAACCTATCCCTTGTTATAATTTGTTCTTGTAGCTCCATTTCAACCTAAGTTTGGTATGAACACTTAGAAGTGAAAATCACCACTGAAAATGTGAGCTGCAATACTCAGTGATTTGAAAATATTTCTGTCTTAAGTATCACTGAACTGTAGTGTTTGATAAAATGACAACTGAATACTCAAAAGTGTTTTCAGGAAAATAAGCATGTATTCACTATTGTTTCTTACATTGCTCTCTCCTTTTAATTTCAACAGGGCCTTCTTATTTACCAGTAAAGACCAACAGTGTTTAACATTGACTGAGAACACCAAAACAGCAATGATATTCAGAAGAGCTAATGCAGTCCTTTACGAAAAAAGAAGTATGTCTATATCTTTTTTTATTATTGGACTGTGGTTGAGATAAAAATTATATATTTTCATAGTATTTGTATATTGTTGTAAGACGTTCATACTATTCAGTTAATTAATTTGGTGACATTTTTATCCTAGTCTTATTTTTATAGTGTAATTCACTAACATGGTGAATTTTTGTGATCCCCTTTTGTATGTATTTTATTTATGAATATTTTTGTTATAGGTGAGGACTATTTCACAGAAATAGTCTCTAATTCCTTCTGAAAATAGGAAGTGTGTCTCTGAGAAATGGCAGCTACCCAATGTTTTTATCCTGTCTCAAAGATTATCACTTTATGCCAGATGCAAGGAAACAATTGGGTTTTAAGACCATTTTTAAATTACATTATTGAGCATGGAGCTTTTGCTATATACTGGGAAGAAGGAATGTGGTTTATTTTTAATGAAGCATAAATTTCTTTGTGCTGTTCCCTGACTTTAGTAATACATAAGAGAGAAAAGATCTCCTTAGGGATCATTCAGATATAAGATAATGTGGTAAACTCTGAATAGAATTATTTCTGTTCTGTATTAAATGACTTCACGAACATTGTATTTGACCATTTGCTTATTTGTAACTTTGAAAAAAATATTAATACATTTGAAAATATTCAGAAATTGGAAGCTATATTATCTCAAGGCTTTGGTCTCCTCCAACAAAGAAAGGTTCAGCAAAAGCTAAAATGAACTAGGTTCTCAGCTGCTGAAAATAATAAAGTGGTTTTGATGGGCCAGTTTCTAAACAAAAGGCAATAATCTCAATAACTTTACAGTAAATACCCATGAGCTCCAGAGAGCTGCATCTTTATTTCTCTGTTGAGCTGCCCTTATCCCTCCCTGTGGGATAAGACAATGTTGTGTGTATAGCAGCTACAGAGAGATTTTAGATAGTGGTTCAACAGCTTTAGCTGGATTGCAGCCAAACATCTAAATGAGATTTTGTTCAGGCACTGTGAATATAAGGAAATAATTTTTCACAGAAGGGTGGGTAAGTCCTGGGCCACATTGCCCAGAGAGGCTGTGGAGCCCTCACCCTTGCAGATATTGACTGGACACAATTCTGAGCAGCCTCACCCTCCTTAAATCCTGAATGTGCTCTTTCTGTTGCTATGGACCAAAGACAGCTGAGGGTCCTTTTCAACCTAATATTTTCTGAAGCTTTTGGCCAGCTGCATTTTTTCCATAGGTAATTCAATATTTAGAAGGTTGTCTCTTTCATTATAAACAGAAGCAGGTGGGAATTTCCATAAATCACAATTAAATAACGCTAAGAAACCTTCTGCAGTTCCTATTTAGAGGGAAAACCGAGTGGATCAATTAACAAGTAACAAATCTTAATGACTGAATGAGTAATTTATATATAAATAATCATATTGATTTTGCTTACTGTGTTCATGAGCTAGATTGCGATTTTGGTTAATTTTTGAGACATCCCTTGGATTTACTGAGGTTAGAACCTGGTCCTGAAATACTCATTGGGGATTTGTTACTACATGCTTTGAGGCCATAGACATGTGTTTTAGTTTTGTGAAATAACAGAACCATACAGTGAAAAGTGTGAAAAACTGTCGTTTGACAAAACCAAAATTTCCAAAAATTTGCACTTCTGTCAGCAGAAACCAAAGGATGGACCTTGGTATCATAAATATCAAAAATACAACCTGCTGTGTGTGTCAGATGGTGTCTGTGTTGCTCATCTTTTTATTTGCAGTATTTTTTTCAGTTGAAGCAATTACTCAATGAGACCTAGTTGCTATTTATCATTGTGTTCAATGAAAAGGATGACAATTACTATAAAACTGACACTTTCAGAAGTTGTTTTTTCTCTAGTATGTGCTATAAAAGAGAAAGTTAATCTTCTCTGGTTTACAGTAAAAGTAACAAGAATTAAAGCTGCATTTGGGAATTGTTACCTACATATCTGTTTGTAAATAGTTAACCCAAGGGACATGGGTTGAGTTTGGGGATCAAAGTTAGTCATTTGTCATCAGAAAGGAAAAGCCCTAAAGGTTATATAAACGGTCAAAAGTTTACACAAACAAGAAGAGTCAGCATTTGACTGATTCAGTGTTCAGTAATTGAGGGGTTTAATGTTATTTTATTGCAAAATTGTTTGAGGGATCCAAAAGGCTTCCAGCTAAAGTTTCTAGAGTAAACTTGCCTCTAAATATACATTGAAATAAAAGCATGACCAATGGTGCATGTATAAATTCAGGTCTAAACTATCAGCCCACTAAACTATCAACCCTGAACCATACTTTGGATTCAAATATTAGTTCTTTTCACTTTGGGCAAGACAGGTCTATGTAAAATGACATTATTTCTCCAGATTTCTGTTAATCTTCTGCTTGTATGTCAGCTTTGTTACAACTTTGGTGCTGAGAAAAACTGTTGCAAAACTGGGTTTCTACAAATATTAGGTTTGGACACTCACACTGAGACAAAACAGGTCACAACCTAAAAGAGAGATTGCTTCCCTAGGGAAATGGTAAATTAGTTTCCCACTCAGTTTTCTGAGCCAGAGGATATGTTTCTTGACAGTGACTCTCCCTACACTGCAGCTGTCTTGTCTTCAGCTGAATTCAGGTGATTGTCTTAAAAGATTTGATTTTAATCACTGTGCATCACTATCATAATCTCATAGAATGTAAGAAAATGTGTTTCTATTTTGTTATAGTATCTATTTAAATGTTCAAAGCACATTTTGTTATTTAAATCTACTAAGGCATGTTCTCAAAATAACTGGGTTGTTACACATTTCTCTGGAATTCTGTAATAGAACTTTTTTTTGCTTTCACATACATTTTTCAGTCCCAATTAAGTCAACTTAGACATCAGCTGACTAGCAGGTTTTTATAATGTAAAATGTCTAGTTTAGAGAACATAAGAAAGTCAAAACATGATCAAAGATATTTAAGTGTGTTAGCTTGAAAATGGGTTTTGTATATGCTAGAATCGAATGGATATGCCATGATACTGATTAAACACATATCATTTCAGTTTATCTTCTAGAATGCAAGGAGGGTAAAGGAGTGAATTACAGAGGAACAGAAGCCAAAACTCAGAAAGGTGTGCGGTGCCAGAAATGGGCTGATAATGCCCCACATAAACCAAAGTAAGGAATTTTTATATCTGTTTATATGTTATTCTGAAGTTTTGTCAAGCCATACATATATGCTAATTTGTCTTGTAAGCAATTTTTTTGGTGTTAGAAATTTCCTTATAAAACATTTTTCTGTACCTATCAAGAATAATATAATTCTCTGAGGTGTTACTCAGAGACGTCGAAGTGGTGCTACATGAGCAATACAGAGACACTGTCAGCTTTGGCAGTCCTGTTTAAGTTTTATGGTCTTTACATGAGCAAAACACTAGTCAGGGAAATGTCTGGTTCTTCTGAAATCAGAATTTTTCAGTAATCTCACCAGAGCAAGGACTTCTTCTCTTGGCCAAAAGTAAAACATTTGGCAGATGAGATAGAGGTGCATCATTTTATCAGTGAATGCACAATTAACAAGGCAGTAATTCTTGTATTTAATAAAAAAAAAATACCTAACTGAGTTTATTTAGTAGCTTTCTATTCAGAAGCTATAGCATTCAGGTTACAGAGGACCCTCACATTTCAGAAATACATTCTCATTGCATCTCCCAGGGAGCATAACCCAGAGGCAACAGCTCACTATGTGGCACATGGTACCCTGACTGAACAATAATTGTTGGAAACCAATAGCTAAAGAAAATGAAAGTATTAAAGGCATAACTGGCCACAGAGGCACTGTATTTCCTAAAGTCTATCATTGTAGCACTTCTAATGCTTCAGCAGTGTCACACAGTAACAATGAGCAGCTCTCTAAAGACCAACATCTACAAAATTGTCCTCAGTAACGATTTTATTTTTAGAGTCCTCAGCTGAATAATTGGGACACTGTGCTTATTCTATAATCCCATTTTATTCTGTTCCAGTTATACACCTGAAAAATATCCCAATGCAGGACTGGAGGAAAACTACTGCAGAAATCCGGATGAGGATGAAAAAGGACCCTGGTGTTATACAACAGATCCTGATACTAGATTTGACTACTGTAACATTCCTGAGTGTGAAGGTTAGGATACACATACTGACTTCTTTCCATTTTTTGCAAGATGTCTTCAAGAAAGTGAAGTTATTTAGATACTTTTATTTTCAATTGAGAATTTTTTTCAAACTTGAATTTAGTTCAACACTAAGTTTTCCAAAACATTTTCAACATCAACAAGGAAGATATCAAAAGACCCTGAAAACAGCTATACAAAGTCTTTTTTTTCCCCTTAGATAAAAAAAAGTATATGGATATATTCAAATATCATAAAATTAGAATTGAACCAAATGACAGTTGCTAGTGCAGGACTCAATAAAATGTGACAGTATCAAAGCACAGATTTTAAATTTTATGTTAATAGATTCAATTTAATTATTTTAAAGCCTGTAGTCTGTAATGTCAGTTTGCAGGTTTTTTTTTTCATGGACTACTACAAATGTAATCAACTAGTTAAAGTCATCTTATCAAGCAAAATAAGCTTTTACTTTGCCAAAAAAATGACTGTACTTCAGCCTTGTGCTCTTGTTAGGCTCTTGTGCTTCGTGTGAGATGAGTGGGAATGTTTCTGGACCAGTTCAACCAGGGGCTTTCTGTCTCTCTTTGTCCTTATTCTGCCTTGTTCTTACAGTAGAGTGCATGCACTGCAGTGGAGAAAACTACCATGGAGTAGTTGCAACAACAGTGTCTGGGCTTGAGTGCCAGCGCTGGGACTCCCAGCAACCTCACTCTCATGGATACCTCCCCGAAAAGTGAGTCATCTTCTGTGATGGTCTTGTTATCATCAGTGGTGGGCTGAAGACCACCCTGCACCAGACAGGATAATTGTTACAGCTATTAGTAGCATATCTTAAAACCTAAAACTTAAAAAATCTTATTTTTCTGGTTCAGTTTTCCAGAGAAGGATCTGAAGAACAATTATTGTCGTAATCCTGATGGAGAACCTCGGCCCTGGTGTTTCACTACCAGTCCAACTAAACGCTGGGAATATTGTGACATTCCTCGTTGCAGTGAGTCTGACTTCTACACTTCTTCCAGTCAGAGTGGTGCTAGGATCTAGAACAAGCAGAAGAGGTCCCAAAGATAAAGAAAAGTATAAAAGAGAGCTGAATTTTATCTCCAAGGAAAAATTAATCATTCTAAAATGAACCTCTGATAGCTTTATTCAGGCTAGACATTTCTGTCCTAGGCATTTCTAGTGGTTTTGTCTGGAGCACATCTCCCTTCCTTGATGTGTTTTTCTATGACCAGTAATTTCTGGTGTTTCTTCTGATGTTCCTCTTTTGATACCAAGAAGTTTCACTCTTTCTGAAAATACTTTGCCTTTTGTTTTGCTCTTCCAAATCAATTCTCAGCCTTTTCAGTTTTCCCTAACGGCCTGTCCTTGCCATTATACTTTTCCTTGGGACTTCTCACTAGACCTCATCCTTGCTGTCTGAGTATTGTCTGTTTTACATGTGTGTCTGTCTGTATCACTGATGGGCCTGACACTTTCACCCCAGTTTTCTTCACAGTATTACCACTTGCTCACTTTCCAGCTCTGTTCTGATGAGGCTGCTAGTATTTTCATATCCTGACTTTTGTATCCTGGCTGCTGTAAAGGGGCAGATGCAAATGCCCTCCTGGTAGCCTGTCTGCTTGTGAAGAACTCAAAATGGGAGAAAGAAAAGTTAAGAAAGGTATCTTTAGGTCTTCTCTTTGCCTTTTGGATTTTTCGAGTATTTTAATATTTAGAACTTACCTGCAAAAAAAAAAAAAAAAGCCCACTTAATTATAAAGTTCAGAGAGTTTGTTGGTTTTTCACTATATCTAGAAGGCACTGATTAATTTAATTTCCTTTTTCTGTAACAGCAACACCCCCACCACCTCCTGCACCAGGACGTCAGTGTCTCTCAGGAAGAGGAGAGGACTATCGAGGCACAGTATCTGTTACTGAATATGGAAATACCTGTCAGCACTGGAGTTCTCAATCTCCCCACAGACACGCTCGCACTCCTGAAAACTATCCCTGCCAGTAAGTGAAACCCCTCTGTTATTCGGTGTCCTTGAGAAATACCAAGTCTCAAAATTACTTCCATTTTCTTCATCTATGTTGCAAAGTTCTTCAGTTACATGAGCATTCATCACCTGCTGAACCTCATATTTACAATTTTTCCATGTGTTCCTTTTTATTGACTTCTTTGTTCTTGAATACTGCTGTCTCCCCTTCTGACTTTCAAGCTCTGCTTGTCTGACTTTCTCTCTCCTCATTTCATCCTTTTACTGTATGGTTGCTCAGATGAAACCATGCAGAGTAAGAATGGTACAGTTATGAAATTTGCTTGGGGCTAGATTCTTTCACCCTAGATTCATTCTGCTGTGCTACTCTTGACCTCAAAGTACTACAGTCTCTTAATTCATCCAACAGTCAAGCAGGTGTCTGGTTTAGCACATCCAAAACACCAGTGAATTGCAAATATTCATGTAACAGACGGCATCAGTAAATGAGAACAGCAGTTACTCACCGGTAAATATAGCAGTAAACTAGGCAGCAAGAGATTCTTCTTTTGTTCATAACCTTTAAAAGATTTCCATGAGATGCTTTTATCAGTCAAGTTTTCTGTTTTAGGAGCTTAGATGAAAACTACTGCCGAAATCCCGATGGTGAGCAGAGGCCATGGTGTTACACCACCAACACAACTGCCCGGTGGGAATATTGCAACATCCCCTCCTGTGACAGTGCCAAGCCAGAGGAGCCTGGTAAGAGCAGGAGACAAGTGGAAATGAAGGGTCATCATGGTGTATTTTCAAAAATCCTGTGAGACTCTGCTCAGTGGTATTGTTGCTGTCACTGTTGGCCTTGCCATGACTAGTTGAACTCCTGTGTCTGATGTGGAGCCCAGGCTGGTGTGTTCAGTCTGGCCACTAAGTGCAGAAGGTTTGAGGTCAGCTACTGATTCGGATCAGGAAATACTGCAGTAACAGAAGTTTTTTCACTTTGTCCAGTGGTGGTTACTGATATATTTTTAAATGCTCCATGGAAAAGTTAGTTAGCTTTACATGCAAGTTCCTTAAAATCTGAATCTGTAGCAAAACCTAAGATAATTTAGGAGCAGTGAACCAAGACTCCATAGAAAATATTGAGAAGAAAACTCTTGTTACACAAGGTAGTCTTATTCCACACACACGTCTATGGCAAATACACAGACAACCTCCATCCTGAAAAAGAATTTGATCCATGTGTTAACTATTTGGCTTATCTGAAATAAATCCCCATGTGTGACAGTAAAATTATGTACAAGTGCTTTTAATCTAGCATATCATGAAAGTTTTGCAAACATCTTTTGAAATCTTCCTTTTGATCTACTGTCTGAGAAGGATTCTGTTACAGAGAGCATGCTGTGGCGGTCAATGAAACACTCTGGCTTGTTTTCTGCTGTCTTTCTGTGCTCAAGAATAAATGTCAAAGTATTAAGATGCAAGAGATTGGTTTCTGTTGTTCACTACAGCTGTTGATGAGCCTGAGCAGGCTGAAGTTACTGAGGAGTGCTATCAGGGCAATGGAGTGACTTACCGTGGTACAGCTTCTTTCACTGTCACGGGGAAGAAATGTCAAGCCTGGAGCTCAATGTCGCCTCACCGGCACAACAAAACTGCAGAGAACTTCCCAAATGCGTATGTGGATTTCCCATTTCCAGGTTTCATTGGACAGTGGTCATTCATGAATGTTTTTTGATTTGCATCATCATTGCATGACAATGATTATAAAGGGAAGGGAGTGTACTAGATAAAAATAATACCTTCCTTTTCTTCTTTTTTTATCATGGAAACATTGTTTATTAACCTCATCTTGAAAGAAACCACAATTGCCACTATTATACTTTAGACTAATTAACTGTATGTTTCTACATTGCTTCTAAGGTGATTAATAGTTATTATTAATTTTCCCTTATGCTGAAATGAACTGTTTCTATGCATTAATTTATTCATGAGTTAAAGTCTTTTCTTCCCAGTCTGCAAGTCATTAAAACTTTGAAGAAGGGATAGATTGTTTTCTTATTCCTAATATTTATCACTTATTTTTTTCCAAAATGCAAAAAGCTATTCCTTTTTAGAAGCTATTTCTTTGAAAAAAAATAAAAAAAAATTATATCCTTGCTATACATGTATGCATTTACTTATCTGGATTTTTAAATTATATTCTACTATAAGTGTTAGTCAGTGAATAACTATTTGGCATATTTAAATGTTCCATATATGTGTCCTGATTTCTTTCTGCTGCAAAAACAATTTCAAGTGGCCATGAATGTACATGATAAATGACATATGCTAACTCTGTAATAGATCTGTTTTCTAAAATATACTTTTGAGCCCTCCCCTGGGCAGTGGCATGGATAGGAATATAATATATATATATATATATATATATATATAATATGTTTGCATTTGTAGGGGCCTGA
This sequence comes from Parus major, assembly GCF_001522545.3. Lineage (NCBI taxonomy): Eukaryota > Metazoa > Chordata > Aves > Passeriformes > Paridae > Parus > Parus major. Next base: position 57,020,648 of record NC_031770.1, on the reverse strand, counting down.
GCCAAAATTACTGCAGAAACCCGGACGCCGACAGCCGTCCATGGTGCTACACCACCGACCCCAGTGTGAGGTGGGAGTATTGTGACCTGAAGAAGTGTGATGGCCAAGGGCTACAGACTGTGCCTAAGCCTCCTCAGACAACACTGGAAACAAACCCTGGTGAGAATACTTTCAGCTTCCCCAGAAATGATCATAGCTAGGAAGCTGTTTTTTATGGAAGCATCTTCAAGAATTTAATGAGGATGAAATACAGGGAGCTAATTAAATACAGAATTTAATATAGTATTACATCAACTCTCTTAATTTTCTGAGCATTTTTGTAGAATTTTATAGCAGAGTTTCTGCATTAAATTTTAGACTAACATCACATCTTTTACCTGCTACATCTGGCAATATTGGAAACATGAGGAAGCAGATGGCTACTAGTCTCCACACTACTGTGAAAGGGCAACTAACAATGACAGAAAATGGAGCAGTGATGAGATTTTGCTGGCACCTTCTCCAAAAAGTCTTTTCCTGTGCCATGCTTTCACATTTCTATGGTTCCATTTACCATCAGAGGATAGCTGGCTTTTTTTTAAAATTCAGTTCAGATGCAACTCTGTAATGCAATAGATGGTTAGAGTACTGCAGCTTTCTTTTTTAATTTTTTATTTTTTTTTTTTTGCTATGACACGTTTCACTGGTTAGAAGGTTAATAATTTTGGCTGAATATGTGTTACTTCATTTTACCTGCTGTAAAATGTGGCATTGGACAGATACCAGTGTCTGCAAGAAAAATACTTTATGAGTTCATGGCCTTTGTAGACCTGATTTATGAGGTCATGAAGGGTTGACTGAGTGTAAGCTTCTTTGACTTATGACTTTTGTGATCATGGAGAAAACTTTTGAGATGCAAGGAAATTAAAATATCGATGTTAGTCATTCTTGACACTATGTAGCACTTCTTTCCTCATCTACATAATATGTAGGATGTGTAAATTTTAGTAGTATTTCCTCAAATTTATCTCTGCTTCACCATAATCAAGTATGGCTGTGGCCCAAAAGCTCATATCTAACAACTATTTCCTTTTTTTCCATTTTTCACAGACTGCATTATTGAAAATGGTGTAGACTACCGTGGCACAGTGGCAAAAACTGCAAGAGGCAGGACTTGTCAAGAGTGGAGTTCTCAGAAACCTCATAGCCATGACTATTTCACTCCCAGAACTCATCCAAGAGCGGGCCTGGAAAAAAATGTAAACAACTGTTTGTTTAATTTTTGTTGTCACTGAGCTTTGCCTGACTTTTTCAGGGTCCCACAGCAAGCATTTGGGGACAGGTCTTTGTTAATTTCTTTTCCTCAGTTCAATCCAAAATATGATCATGATAATGATCATGATAATTCTTGCTGACATGACCAGTGTGGTCATTGTGGGGCACAGAGATGCCCAGAAGCTCTATTGAATGCTTCTGCAGCACATCCAAGGGGCTTCAGGTGGGCACTTGCCTCCTCCTCACTGCTGAGGACTAACCAGAGTTGGTCTGTGGGCAGTGCCTCTGTCTCCTCTGAGAGAAAGAACACCTGGATTCATAGATTTCAGTAGTACCAGGGGCAGGTAAGATGGTGATGAATCCAATGTTCAGTGCAAGTTCCTTGAGATATATAGCTGATGGATTGTAGCCCCCCATGCACCAGTAATTCCCCTTCAGCCCTCCAGCTTCTGCCACAGCCCATTATTCAGGGCTATACATGCACCTGACCATCCTGGAAGGCAATCTCCCTTTCTAACCTTCATCTCCCTAGTCTTGACAAATGTACTCATCACCAGTTCTTTAGACTTGTAACATCCCATTTACAGTACTTGCCTAATTTGTGACAAGCTCTGCACCTGATATAAAGAGCTTGCTTGATGCTGACAGCTTGAACTATTTTTTTACCAGATAGATGACTTTAGAACTTGCTTTAGTCAATTCTTTGATGGCATCACTTACCCTGTGTTGAATTCCAGCTTGGACTGGGGAAACTGCTTCTGAAAAGCTGCCTGTCACAAATTCTTGATTCTTGCATTTGTCAGGGTCTTTTATTAGCAAATATTTTCTCCTTTTTTCTAAGACGTGGGATATTTTTCATAGACATGGGATAGGGAAGGGAACTAGAAAAGATGCCTGGTATCATGCTGTTGTGTGAGGTGGCTGTGCTGAGCAGAGATCAGTCAGTATGCCCAGGAAAAACTTAGAGAGTGATTCAGCTAACCAGCACCTGCATGAGGGTGAGCACTGCAGCCCTGCATCACCACAGGCATCATCAGGTTGAGCAAGAACAGCTTACACAACACTCACTTGTCCCTGATGCAGGCAGAGTGGATGTGAAAAGACCTCAGGAATGATCCTACTGCTCCTATTAACTGCAGGGAAAGCAGGAGTAGATATTTTCTGTGATTTGGAAAGTTTCATCCAAAGTCAAGATCTCCTCATTTTTGAGGTCTCAGAGATCTGAGGTTGCCCTAGTGAGGCTTACTGTCTGAAGACAGTTGAAGAAGTCTGATTTTTATTATCCTTTTCCAAGCTCACAGAGCAAATGGAAAAATGAAAGAAATTTTGACAAAAGGAATTGGAAATCACTTATAAGAATGGAAATAAGAAAAATATTTCTCAAATTTAATTTTATTTTATTTTGAAACCTTAATTGGTTGGCCTTTTTATTCCCTGGTTAATAGCTGGTGCCTTTTTCCTTTGTTACAGTATTGCAGGAATCCTGATGGAGATGTGAATGGACCTTGGTGCTACACAACAGACCCGAGAAAAGCCTGGGAGTACTGTGACATTCCCAAGTGCCGTAATTATTCCTTTAAAGACTAGTGTCTCCCTTTCCTGTACCTTTTTATAACAGCTGGAGAATACTCAGTGATTAGTCTGAAAGACTGATCTAAGTGCAATAGATTTAGATTAGAAATTAAGGCTCATGGGAAGTGATGTTCAAGGTCTCTGACTGAAGACTTAAGATTGGTTTTCCTTGAAAGCCCCAAATGCACCACAAGATTTGGAGGCCACTGAAGCTCATGGGGTTTTTCCATGTCTTCCAAAATGGGCTACTCCAGCAGAAATTTTCCCTGCCCCAGCCTAAACTCCTGGTATAACTCTGTGTTTGGCCTTGCTGAACAAGGCATGCTCTTAGACCAGCAAAATTTTTGCACTCCCTACTCATGTGGCTCTGTTTCTGTTCTGAATGACAACCAGATTGCCCCTTCTCTGATATTGTACCATATCTGATGTCTGCAAAATGCAGACCCTAAATATTTAACCAAATGCCCTTTGTCTTTGTCAGTGGTAATCAAGCTCTGAATGAGGTGGTGCAAAAAAAGTGTACAATGGTAAAGTTTTATAACATTTTGGCTTCCAGTCCTTTCATGTCTCTCAACAACAAAAACTATGCTAGGAAGAGACGTAGCTCTCAAAAGAAGAGTGACTTTCTTGCTACTTTATCCTCTCAGCAGTGAACAGAAGAAAATGTGCTCACATCAAAACCCAAAAATGGAGCAAACGAGAGGAAGAAAGTTGTTGTATACACACTGGTGCTGTGAAAGTAGTACTGCAGTGAACATGTTGGGCTGGGACTCTTAAGGAAAAACATCACATTTTCACATGACTGTTATATTCTATTCTGATGATCCCCTTCTTCTTTAAATTAATACTGTCTTTTTGTTGAGATGGTAATCTAAAGAACAGAAGAAACATGGCTCTAGCCTTTAATTTAATTTGTCAGCTCTTTTTGCTGGTAAAATTCTAAATTCCATGTTGATGAGTCAGTTCACCAAGGCCAAATAAGAACAATTTTTTTTTAATAACTCAGAGACATCTGAAGTGCCAAATAATCCTAAGATAAGAGTTGACAAAATTTTGTTCCTCAGAGACAGCATTAGAATTTCACATGCTGTGCCACCAAGATTAGTTTAAAACATCTGTCAGTGCAACTTCTGCACTGCTGACTTCCATCCGAGTCCATTTAAGAATGTTGGGAGAGTCTATTTATTTCTTCTTTCTCTCGCTTTTCTTCTCCTTCCCCCTCTGTTTTTGTTTTGGGTTTGTTTTTGTTTTTTTCCTATCAGGCTGTAGGTCTACTCATATGTAATTTGCTGGCCACTGAGAACTGATGTGAAAAAAAAAAAATTACCTGACATTTTAGGTGTTCCAGATGAAGGTAACCTAATAAAATGTATGTGATGTATAGTATAGAATTACTTGAGGAGAATCAGAAGCTGAAGTGACAAATGTAACAGGTTCACCTTCTAGTTTACTGAGTTCATAGTGAATGCATAGCAAATCGCTAAAGTTCCTTATGGTGATGTTTTTTCCTTATTCTGAAGCTCCTCCTCAGTATGAATGTGGAAAATCCAAGTTCAGACCAAAACTGTGTGCTCAAAGGATTGTCGCAGGCTGTGTTTCACATCCACACTCCTGGCCCTGGCAGATCAGTCTCCGTACCAGGTATGGTTATTCCCCATTGCATTAGACTCTTCTACATGCTTCTCATACAATGTTACGTGTTAATTGTGTTAATAATGTTAAGTGGTTTTAGCATTGTAAACTTGATTTTAATTTAAAAATAGCTCAAGGCTAAACATTGTGTGTCCTGTTCTTAAAGAAGGTCATGTAGTCAGCCAAGAATGCTCCATTCTGTGACAAATAGCAAGACAGTCAATTGTTAATTGTTAATTTCAAAAACAATTTCAGTAGAAGGCAGAATGACTTTAAATCTGTTGCTATATTCAACAATAGAATCAGTTTCCAATGAATACAGGCAACAGTATGACTAGTACACCTCTTGATCAGTCCTTCCATGTAAGTATTTGATCCTACTGGCAAAATTATTAATAAAACTGTGAGTCAAGGCCAGTTGCAGAGCTTTATGACTGAGATTAGAGCTAGAAAAAGTCAAAGTCTCTAAAATGGTGAACCTCACTGCACACAGGGTTTTCCAGTAATAGCAATGTTGACTAAGAATGAAGAACTAAGTACATACACATACAAGGCCTCCTAAAAATGTCCACAGAACCCTACTGTCATTGGAAGAAACATTATTCAAGGAAACCAAAACATATCTTAATGAAATTGTGGAATAAAGTCTTTTGTTTATAAAGGCACATGTTAGAAATATTACCTGAAAAATTACAGTAGGATTAACTTCCCCATCTTAAACCACTCTTTTCATGACTTTTTGCTCTATTACAGTTATGGCATGCATTTCTGTGGGGGAACTCTGATAGATCCTCAATGGGTTCTTACTGCTGCCCACTGCTTAGAAAAGTAAGTATCTGTTATAGCCTGCACCAGCAAGATCTTACACAAGATAGAAAGTAACAGGAGAAACAAGAGACCCAGTAACCAACCCAAGCTGGTTGCAAACAGCTTGCTAGCTGTTGAGAATTGAGCCAAATTGGTTTGTCATTCATTAAAGCTGAATTTTGACTGTAAAACAGAGTGACAGTGATAACTTCTGCCAAGTTTGGTTTCATGTGCCATTATAAGGGATCAAGTTTACTCCGAAGCTGGCTATCTGGCTTTGCTAGAGCAAGGTGCTCAATAACATTGTAAGTGGTCTCTGTTCTGGGTGCGAATTCATCAGCTCACCATGTGCAATTCTTTCCAACAGGTCCTCACGACCAGCTGCATATAAAGTATACCTTGGATTACACAAAGAGCTGGCAACAGAGCCATCAGTACAAATACGTGACGTAGAGAGGTTGATCAAGGAGCCGCGCAGAGCAGATATTGCTCTGCTCAAACTGAGCAGGTACCTTTTTACTTGAAGCACTCCTTTGTTCTGACGGGACAAGATAACTAAAAAGTGGTTGCTGGTGTTGTAGAAATGAGTGTTTCTGTCAACACTGTCTTCAATTAGTGATTTGAGACCCCCTCTTTCTTCCCTTTCTGCAGAAGCTCCAGGGTTTCAGAAAGGGAAAGGCTGCCTTTAAGATGCCTGTACCTTAATAAGATAATGATGATTGAAACCTACAATGTTATCACGATACCACTCTATGCTGTTTCCATACTGTGGTGGGGAGATTTCCTCTTCCAGCAGGGCTGGCCAGTGGTCAGGCAAAGGGTTTGATGGAATGCCCAGTATGGCCCTTCTTGCATCTGCTTTCATTCATCGGAAATGCTCTCTGGAACTGTGCAATCAAAAAGAATTTGTCCATGCAGCTGCAAACAGATATGAATGTGTAGTGCTTGGGCTTTCATTGCTGTGGCTGCAGTGCATGTCCAAAACAGATGCACGGTCAACTTAAAAAGGTGGTCTTCTAAATGAGCTTTAGCTCTACCCAAGGCAAGTCAGATGGACTTAGGTTTTGCTGTGTGCTAAGTATCCCAATAGAAATCGATTTAAAATCAGACTGGATGCAGAAAAAGCAAGTTAACTCCTAGGTGTTAAATGCCACTAAATTATACCCTTTGTAATAGTTTTTTGTTTAGGTTCTGTTGGCTATGCATTAGCCCAAGTGAAAACATTCTCCTGGACTACTGTTGGTTATTTTTATGTCATTCTCCATTTCAGACTTTTCTCTTTTGTGTATCACTTTCTGTGGGTTTAGAGCCTAAAAAGCAATTTTGCATATCAGAAAAAATCCTTGACTGAAGCTAAGGATTTAAATGATAAAAGGCTAAATATATATATAATCTTTTTAGAAACCTGAAAGTAGTATTAAGTATGATTGTGCTAATGTTTGTTCCTCTTTGTTCATTTCAGACCAGCAGTCATTAATAATCATGTAATCCCAGTTTGTTTACCAAAAGAAAACTCTGTGTTGGGAGGAAGAGAGGAGTGCTATGTGACAGGCTGGGGGGATACAAGAGGTGAGACAGCATTAACACATTTAAAAGCTCCATATTTGCAGACTGGTACATACTTGTACCCAAAGGGTGCCCCTCTGTTGTGCTCCACACAAGTTATTGATAAAAAAGTTATTTCATCAAAATTTATCAGGTGCTGCCAAACTTTCCACTTTCTCTCTCTGACACCGATTCTCCTAAATCATGCAATGCCAAGTAAACTGAAAGCCTCTAAATAGAAGAGGAGAAGCAGAGATAAGGAGTCAATTCTCTCTCAGTCCATGTGGTTTTCCCCAAAGTGGGCTTTTGCCTGATTGGATGGAGAGTTTTTCTAGATTTAGGTTATTTCTTAATCACATAAATGTGAGTTTGCTCATTCTCTTGAGTGATTCTTCCTGTCAAGCAAGCTGGTTTGCTTCTCACACAAGTAAAACCTTCATTTTTGAAACTTCCCACTCTGTCTTGGTTGACAAATGCCTTGGTACCTTCTCTGTCTCCTTGCCCATCATGCCATTTTCAACTGTTTGCTTCCTACCTAATTTCTTCCACAGAAAATTCAGATATAGAGAAATAAAATGGCTTGGAAATGACTCCCATAAGTGTCTGTGGGTACTGGATCCACAGGGATGTACTGTGAGAACAGGAAGGTCAATGGTGGTGGTAGAGGTAATGATGATAATTGCCTTTGTCATTCATTCTTTTTTGGTTTCATTTCTATTTGCAAAGGTACTCGTGGTGATGGCTACTTAAAGGAAACTGGCTTTCCTGTAATCGAGAATAAAATATGCAACCGCCCCGAATTTTTGAACGGTAGAGTTAAAAACCATGAGCTCTGTGCTGGGAATATTCATGGTGGCACAGATACCTGCCAGGTAAGAAAGTCTGTGAGCATCAGAGTCAGTTGTAAGCACATTCAAATCAAACAGGGCATTGTTTTTTGGGCTTTAGAGGCCCAGTATTATCCTGGGGATGTTACCACACCACGTGGTATCTGAGCTGAAAAATGCCCATGTATTCTGTTTTTTCCCTTGCTCCCTTGTCTGCTGCTGGGAAGTGGGGCAATTTTCCAGATAAGCCTGAACTCCAGAGCACATGGTAACACACAGTTGTGCAAGTCAGGTGTATGGAAGCCAACTTAGGATGACAAAAGGTCATCTTTCTTTCCCCAGACCCCCTTGCTAGCCCCAAAGAGATTACCTCCAATGTCCAAGCTAGCTCAGTTAACAGCATCTCAGTTAACAGTCAAGGAAGGAGGCACTGGAGCCTGCCATGCAGGCAAAACAAGGGCCAAAGGAGCTATGAATTTCCAAGTATCAGTTCCACTGGATCATCTACTAACAACAGGAACCCATGAAGACCTCAGAAAAGAGGCTGAGGGAGGAAGCACTGTCTAAGTTAGCAAGAGTAAAGAGCTTTTTTCTCAATAAAACCCCTTACTTCAAAAATAAATGTAATGCCTGGGTGACATGAAGACAACACTTTTGTAAAGTGTTCAACAACATGCATAGAGAACTCTTGCCTCGCTAGAATTCCAGTGTTTCTTATAATTACTGCGTCCACATATAGAAGGCACTTCTATTTTGGTGCCTCCTGGGGGAAGGCCACGTGGGTCTGTCCAAGAAGGAATCATCCTGTTCTTTTGCTGTTTAGGGGGACAGTGGAGGACCTCTAGTCTGTCTGGACCAAGATAAGTTTGTCCAACATGGAGTCACCTCTTGGGGCCTTGGCTGTGCTCAACCCATGAAACCTGGTGTTTATGTTCGAGTCTCCAACTATATTCCTTGGATTAAAAGTGTGATGGAAAGCAACTGATCCTGGGTATGGACTGCCCTCTCCTGGAAAGCAGCATGCACGCCAGAAATACAAGATTTCCAAGTGCAATATTAAAGCTACAATCATTCATAAGAAAGCAAAATAAATATGATCATCCATTTTAAATTGCTATAAATTAATAGTCATTGCCAAGAAGCCCAGCTGACAGTCTGTTACCGTCTTTCTATATGTTATATGGTTTGTTTGCTATGTCTGACAATAGACTTACCCACCTCTGAAATACGTGTTGAAAATCCCAGCCTTAACTGTAACTGGACACCTGCATTTTAATTTTTTATTAGCTCTACAATGACATTTTCTTTTAAGGTCATCATTTTACAGATGTTGTGCTTCTAACATATGAAGAAATGAGAATACTTTTTATTTTCTAAGAGTTGTCTGAACCTATTGCCAATTTGATGCTACAAAACATAGAAGAATCTCACAGTACATGTCTTATATGGCTGTGAAGTTTTATTAGATATATTTAATAGCATTAAATACATGGGATGGGGAAAAAAAGAAGCAAACACATTTGGTTTGTGTTTTTGTATTTTTTAACGTCATCAAAATACATGTGTCAGCAAAAGTATAAATGCTGCATCAATGATATAAAACAGTGAATAAAAAAACCAGCCTCACCCTGAAGTTAGTCTCTAGTAAAGACAAGAAAATAGCTATCATCAGCTACCACAAATAATGACAATGCATGTACACATCTACATATTATAAAATTGTGTTGTCCATAGTCCCATTTATTTCTTTGTATAACATTATCTGACTACATAATTGTTAGATGTACATTTTTCTCCTCTAAAAGAAGATTGTGTACATATGTGGTTATAAGGAGCGTAAGCTTAAACTTTTTGAAATGTTTCCCAGGGAAAGCTTGACTCATGCTTGCCAAAGTGAAACAATTGCTGACTATAAACTCCTGCTCACATCCTGCTTCTCTGGCATATAAGCCAGGGAGCTCCCCACAGGTGTCGGCAGACCCCCAGCTCTGCATGGGGTCCTTCTGGTATCCCCAGGGTGTGCTGACTCTATTCCAAGTAACTCAGCTACTTCCTGGGATTTGTCTTGTCCATTTTCCTCACTCCCAGACAAGCCAAGCTGCATGACATTTTAAAATTGTCTTTAATTTTTTTGTATGCTTGCACATGCAGAAAGGATGTGTTGCATCCTAGGAGTTCTGGTTTGTTTTTTTCTCCCATTGCCTTAAAGAGAGATGAGAACTAGTAAGCATAGTTAGGTGGCAGGGTGATCTCTGAAGCTTCTACATCTGGAGTCTGATTCTGGGAGATGAAATAATCTCAGGGCATTGCTTTCCTGGGCAGGAGCAGCTCTGATAAAGCAAACAGCACCCATCTGGTCAGAAGGATTCACTGAGCACAAATACCCTCCTGCATATTTTCTTCATATATCACCTTTGATCATTTAGCCAGCCAAGAGATTTGTACAATGCTTCCCTGACAGCAGGAATTCTGTGCTGCAGCTTGAACTTCCATTTGTTAAGTTCTTCTGATGTGAACTCTTGAAGTCGTGATTAATACCTGGCTTGGAGCTAGAGAAACCATTGGCCCTGCTCTCCTTGCCAAACTGGCTAGAAATGCCTGGATATGCCTGAGTGGCCACAAAAGTCCCACCTCATAATCCTTCAAACAGCGCCAGTTGTCATCTTTTCCTCCTGCAAGACTGTCAGTGGCAATAAAAATTGCCACATTTTGTGGTAACCATTTGCACACTCTGGATAAAGTAACCTAGCCCATGTGGTGCCAGTGGCACATTTGACCCAAAATAGCATTTTCATCTGTTTGTTGGTCCAAGAAACCTCTTTGCCAGCAGCAAAAACACAGCTGGGTTTCTGAGGTCACATTGTTTGTGTGCCTTTGGTGATGGTACAGGGACCCTTTGTCTCTTGTGTACCTCACATCTCTCACCGTGCCTCTGGAGGATGCACATCCAGGACAATAGTAGCTGACAGAGTTTAGGCCCTCACTGAAGAGGTGCCTCTCACCGAGTGGGCTGGTGTCAACACATGCATCTTAAGAGAACACTGCTGTGGCTCCTGAGAAGCTTGTGGGATGTCCCTGTAAGTATTAGGAGGTTTGAGGCACATACGAATTTAGAATAACTCTTTTTTAAAACAAACAGCCTGTCCTGTGGCCTGCATGCCCAGGTACATCCCTCTCCATGCAGATGGTTTGGCCTGGGGTTCTCCCTCACTGAAGCTCTTCGTCTGGTACCACCACCTCATCTGTCCCACAAGTGTGTAACCCCACCATTGCCAAACTGCTGGTCAGACACTGCACTACACACCCACCACACCTCCAGGAGGCAACACAAGGTCTCACAGAGATGGAAGAATTTATCAACTTACAAAGTCCCTGTTAGGGATAAGAGTTGGCACAGGAGCAATTACCAAATACAAACTCCACCTGAAGCTGCTAAGCACTTCTAGATTAGAAGTCAAAACACGTGCATAGGCTTTTTTCTGCTGTCCTTTATAAAACAAATGTTTAAGAAACTAATATATTGAAACTTCTGACACTGCCCCAAGCCATTTTACCTACCAAAATTTATCACTTATATTATCTTTTGAGCAACACATAATGCTATGCAAATCAAAGCATAATCTAAAAGGAGGAGACAAGCCTTTGCATCTCTCATTTCTCAACATGTTTTAGTTGTCCACAAACTGAGGAAGCTGTTAAAAGTTATTCACATTTATTTGGAAAGTCGTAGCTTTAAAATATCTCTGCAGTCTTTCTCAAGCTGCTAGTGCTTAAGACACCAATTAAAAAAAAAAAAATCAAACAAAGAAGAAACACTAAATGGAAGAGGTTGGTTCAGCTCATCCAGCATTACATGAGATCACTTCACCCTGGTTCTCCAAGGTGCCTTCAGAAGGGACTGGCTGGGCTGAGTTTTGTGGCTGGGAGCCTGCGCTTTCCACCCTGCACTGACACATATCCGGCCAGTGCAAGCCCAGAGCTCCCAGTTCAGGGCTGGTCTCTGCCAGCCAACCTTGGACTAACACTTTCCGCTATCCACAGAAAACTGTATTGGTCTAGGAGTTTTCTCCTCATAGCAGTAGCTCCAGTTTTGTGTGGTGTCTTCTAGTTTAGCTGTCTATATTGTGAGATGTTCATTTAGATTCGTATCTCTAAGTCATTACTGACTTTTGCTAAGCATACCTTTGACCTTTACCATGCCTCAGAGTAAGTTAGAAACAGCCTTGAAAGACAGGCCTTTATCACTAACTGCCTACAGTGTGCAAACATTAGGCTGGGATTATTGTTAAAGGTTCTGTTTTCCTCCAGAAGGGCTGCTGATAAGAGCAGTTGCTGGGAAAAGGCAGGGAAAGCTGGGAATTGTTGGAAAGCACAATATATTCCTCACCATAAGAAATCCTCCTGTGCTCATAGGGTGGTGAGACTGGAGCAGTGGTCGTTCATTTTCACTGACTACTATAGTGCTACTGATTTGTGGTATGAACCTTCCAAACTCAGTCCTGTATTTGCTGGTGCCAAACACATCTTTTTTGTGACCTTATAAGGTCCTTTACAACATCTCACTGACTTTCTTTTATGTATTTCTCTTTTGGTAACAGGATACCTTTTGAATGCCACATCTTTTCAAGAAGTGTATTGCTCACCAGTCAGTGGCCAGGACACAATTCTTGACGAAGGTCATACAGGAGAAAGGAAAGGCACTCTGTCCTTGGACGCTGCTTGCAGAGCCAGAGAGTTATTCTGTTATGTGTCAGCTTCAAAGGACCAACTAACACTTCCCTCCATAACCAAAGCCCCTGGCTCATCCCTGCCCAAGACATCTTGGCATCTCTGTCAACAACCCCCAGAAAATATCCCCAAGACAGAAAGATGACAGTGATAATGAACAGAAGACAGAAAAAAGTGAAGATCATCTTGGAAGTGGTGAGGGTGAAGGAATTCTGTTCATAGCGGTGGGCAGAGAGCATGATTTACAAAGGAAAAAATCAGTATGCTCCTGAAAGAGGTGTTTGGAAAAGCATCCAGGAGAGGAGAGCAGGCAGAAGCCCTTCCCTTGGAGATGTACCCCAGCTGTGTCTGGGGAAAGGCACTACAGGGCAGCAGGACAACCTGTCCTGCAGAGCTAATGCCCTGTGCAGGTTATGACACCTACATAAAGCCCTGGAAAGGTGAGGAAGACTGCTTCCACATTTCAGAAAGCCATTGAACAAGGAGGGAACAGGGCTTTTTTGAAAAGGGTCCCTGTGGATGACAATCAGACCAGAGAGAGGTTCTCCTGATGCACACTTCTGATTTCCGTTCCTCTCAACCAGGGAGAGAGTCACCTAATCAGTACCCAACTTCTTTAGCCATCATAACTTCTGCTGGTCCAGATACTCCAGGGGCAAAGGAGGACAGGTTAAAATAGTCATCCTCCCCCCTTCAAGGTCATCTAAATCTTAAAAAAGTACTACCATTGAAATCCTTCCCACACAAATGTAAATCCTAACAAAACAATAAACAAATGTCTCAAATAGATACAGAAATAAATACAAGGTCACTGGACTGGACATTCCATACTTTTAAAGCAGTTCTGTTCTCTATGAAGAACCATAGTCTCTTCTTGCAAACAGTGTACTCAGAAAAAAAAGTATTTATTCCACATTCATAGAAAAATACACTACTTGTATTAAATGTCCTTGTGCTTAGAAGAAGGAGAACATGAAGTTTAATCCATATTCTGCAGCAAATTTTGAAATGGTGACAGGTAGAGAACAAATTCCCAGTATGGGAACAAAGCTGTTAGCTCAGTGCTGTCCTTCAAAAGTCAAATATAAGAGTTGGTGTCCCGGTGTTTCCCTTTCTTGACACATTTTCCAAAATGACTGTTAAAACAGAAGAGGAGTGTAAGTGTGAAAAAACAGAAAAATACATAGTTCAAGTTGTAGTCAAGCTGCAGTACTGAAACATAATTTTTTTGAATAGAAAATTTCCTTTCTTTAGTTTTTACATTGAATCAGGCAAAAGTTGCTAATGTAACATCCAAAGCCTCCCCTTGAAACATTAATGTGTAGCACTAGATCCTCAAATTATTTTGCCAAGGTGTAAATATTCCCCACATATCTGCAGGGCAATGAAGAGTCTGGTTTGCTGTGTGTCAGGAGTGGGAAAGCTGTGCCTACAACTCTTCAGCTCCAAATCCATCTCATATGTGACTTTTAAATGACTTCACAAATTGTGGGATTGCATCCATGATAAGGGGCCCTTCTTCACAGGATGGCTTGGCTGAGATAATTGCTGATTTCCTCGAGCAGAGAGTCACAGGCTATGCTTTGCAGCACCTCTCTTGTCCACTATTGCTTTCTGCTCCCAGACATGCATAGGAAAACTTTGTGTGTCTATGAGAAAAATACACACTTTATCCCCATACATTTTTTTTAATAGCCTTCCATAGTGATACTGCAAAGTTCAGGTTTCTATTGAGGAAAAGACCACCTGCTCATAGCATCAGACTAATTGGGAATTTACTTGGACACTGGAAAACATCAATACTTTATGACAGTTGGTAAAGTGGGAGGAAAATATCCCCAGGAAACCTCACCCAAGTATAAGTAAGAAAATGCATCTCATACCTTGGAAGCTGCTCCACATCCTCCACTGTCTCTGGTAATGAGATTCCCTTTGTCTCTGGTAAAAGCAATACTAGGAGGCCACAGACAGCTGCAAGAATACCTATGACAGATATTGAGGAAATACAAAATAAATAAGAGCATTGTTTATTTATTTTCAGCATTTATCCACTGAGCAAAGTTTATTCAGATTGAGTTTTAAGTGAGATGTTTTAAGTGCATCAGCTAGCTCTGATTAACTTACTCAAATCAAACACCTCTGTGTTACATTAATTTATCCTGTTACAAAATCACTTGGGGGCTAGGACCTCATTTGCAGCCTGATCTCCCCAAAGGGAGATCTCAGAAGTCAAAAACCTGAGATAAGTTCACATGGGCAAATGTATAAAGAACAGCACAGGAACCAGGGTGGTATTTCTTATGTAGAACAAATCTGCCTTTTCTCCAAGGGCTTCATCCTGTAGAGGCATCTGTGTTTCCTGAAACTACTGAGATATTCCTGAAATACTTTCTTCCTTTATCCATGGCCAAATTAAATTATGTGATTCAGGATAAAAACTCCTCCTTGAGGAACAGCATTCAGATACAATCTGAATTAGGAATCGATATTTTGGGAAAATTTCCTGCATAGATATAATTTACATAATGTATTAAGTCAAAAATAGAAGGGCTGGAGCAAAAAAATCAAATGTTCCCTGACTGTTGCACAGTTCACTCTGATCCTCTCTGATTTTGTAGCTGTTTACTTAAGACAAAAGGAATTCATATGTCCCTCAGAAGCAGCAGAATTTAATAATTAGATAATGTGAACACTCTAATTTTATCTATGTCTTTTCTTGAAATAATTGTAATCTTTTAAGATGTCTTTTGTCTTTCCAATTTTGTTGTCAGCTAAAGTTGTCATTGGTGCAAATTTCCCTTCTTATTCTATCCTTTTCATTTTGATTTTTTTCCAGTCATGTCTACCTCCTAGAAGTCTAGCATAGCCACAGACTCCTATGCAATTACAGAACCTAGCTGTAAGGTTTCTTAGTCTTAAAGCACCTCACACAGTTTCTTTTCTACTCCTTCAGCAGTTACCTAAGCAGACCTGAGCATTTCCACATTGCACAGAGAAATCACATTTCACCATTTGCCATTCAGCCTCTTGCTCTGGACATAAAGGTGGAGAAGCTCTGATCTGAGGGGAAGATAAGGCCACATGCTACTTTTACCCCAAAAGAAAAGCTCTGTTAAGATATTTAAACCAAAAGTATATTGTAAATTAAATCTTACTGAAAATAATTAGAGGTAGCTCCAACCAAATGGCTGCGAGTCGGAAAAGCAGGAATGGGGCTATGATCCCACCAAGATCACACAGACTTGAACACAGGGAAACACCAAAATTCCTGCAAAAGACAAAAAGTACCAGATATTAGAGAGGTGCTACCAAACAGAACAACCAGCAGTTTAAGGAGTAGAATGTAGATGTAGCTCCAAAATTATCTCTTCAGTATGTGGCATCCACATTAAGCAGTGGCTATTCAGCTGGGGAACTCTGGAAAAAACAAGTTTAACTAAAGGACAGTGAAAGAGGAAATGGGGAAAAGCACAGGGAACAGCAGGAAGATCCCTGGGAGCTTTTGACATACCTCAGTGTTGTAGGGTACAATTCACTGTTCACTAGGTAGACAACTTCAAAAGCTATTGTGATGCTCAGTCTCCCCAGCGTGGCAACTGTTGTTTTGAGCCATGGGATATCTGTTCATGCAAAAAGAAACACTTCTGTGTGAAGTGCTGCCACACCTGCAGAGCATTTCTGAGTGCCCCAGGCCCTGCCAGCAGAAACTGTACCACAGGAACACTGCAAATCAGACTGAAAGACCACTGCTGTAGGTATCAATCTATGCTGGCATTTATTGCTTATGAACATCATGTGAGGCTGCTTTGGAGAATTAGAAATCACTAGAGTTGATTGATTCAAGATGCTGGTGGGGCATAACAGCATGGATGGGAGAATAACCATCATAAGCTTCCATGACCACATCCAAACTGTGCTCCAGGAGTATTTTTCTATACAGGAGAGTTATGCTGTAAGAAACAGTATTGAGTCACCTCCAAAAGCCTTCTGACCACAAGGAAGGTACCTCTAAAGCTCCATAGAATCATAGAATCACTTAGGTTTTTAAACCACTGGATCCAACTGTTAACCCAACCCTGCTACTCCACCACTAAGCCACATCCTTAAGTGCCACATTTACGCATCTCATCGAAACCTCCAGGAAGGCTGTAGTAAAATAATTCTCCCTAGAGCAGTCCACCCACCCTTTGTAATTTTTCTAGCCACTGCACATTAGACACCCTCGTAATTATGCTACTCATCATCTTCCCCTCCCTTTCCATCACACCTGGCACGACTGGCACAGGCTGTACCTGACACTGCCCCTCTGGCTCTGCCCAGCTCTCCCAGCTCCACTCAAGCCCTGGTGAGCAGCCACTGCCCTGAATCCATCATTGGGAAGCCCTGGTTCGTCAGCAGGGGTGTGGTGCTCACCCACACACGGCAGGACAGAGCTGCCCCTGTGGTTGTGAGCAGCCCCTCTCTGGAGAGCTGGTGCTCTCTGGAAGTGCATCACAAGGAATGTGACAAGCACTGTCATGCTCTTGGGAGTGGACAATCTCCTGCATGGTCTAACCATGACTAGGCACACAGGGAGGCAAGTGAAACAGCAAGCCTGAACTTGGCACCAAGGGGAGCTCTGCCACTGGAGAGGGCCCTGGCAGTGATTGTGTTTTTATAAATCTTCAGTGGAAGAACAAGAAAACATTTCAGTTTTCTCTGAACCAAAAATGAGACACTTGGGTTTATTTCTCTTCCAAAACAACCAAACAAACCGCCATCAAACTTCATCCCATGTTGCAAGACACTGCTTTTGCCCTGAAGAGTTCTGTTTTCAAAAACATATAAGAAAAACAAAGACTGGAAAGAACAAAACAAATCCACATCATCTCCATGGCACCCCTTCAGTCCAGCAGACTCCCAAGGTGATGGTGACGTCCATGTGGATCCTCCCTCTGCCAGGGGACTCGAACTGTGTGAGCAACACAGTGTGATGGGGCTCACAGCTGAGAGCTGCAGTTTTTTCCATCTGTATAAACAGATTTCTTTAAAGCAGGACTTGGACCTCAAGTGTCCAATCTGCAAGTATCTTAATCCCAAGGCTGTCCTCTCCTACTGAGAGAAGGCTGTTGGCAGCCCCGTGATGTACCTTGAGAAACTAAAACCTATTTGGATGGCCAGGACTGTCTCTCCCTTTGGTAGGAACAGTTCTGGGGAGGAATAAGCCTTTCTCGTGTCCACTGAACTGCTGGTCCCAGCTATGGTAAGGCAAAGCATAATCTTATGGTTATATACAATTCAAAGCACCTCCAAATGCCTCCCTAGGGATAAAAAAAACCAAAACACAAACTCAAACCCAAACCAAAAAACAATAAAAAACCAACAAAACAATTCCAAAAACACATGGTAGGGAAAACAATTTAAAGAAAGGAGAGAAGTGCTGGGAAGCCTTTGCACAATATGAGACCTTTTAGCTGTCCTTGAAACCAGATAAGAATGGCTTAATCAAAAGACGTATCTTTCTTCCAGCCTCTTAGCATTGTCCAAATCCCTGGAAGAGAGAGCAAGGCAACAATCTCTGTGATGCTTACCACAACCCCTATATTGTGTTGTGGTTTGCATTGTTTTACTTGTAAAGGAAAAGACTACCAAGATGACAAAATCACTGATTTCTTAGATCACTAAGAGTGTTCCATGTCAGGGAATGCATATTCCCATTATGTTTGTATATTCTTCCCTTGCATTTGCCTTTAAAGAGAGTGCAGGGCCTTCATATATCTTTTCTCTAAGACTACTCCCAGTAGTTATGTTGTTCATAACCCATTACAGATAAGGCTATTCCATGTCCCAGGGCCATCTATGTGCAAATAAGGTGTGTTGTTCCATGACACTTGGGTGCTGCTTGTATCACCAGATGCTTTCACTTTCATCTGCAGTTCTGTGTGTCTGGCTATCCTTGCTCAGGGGGTGTCAGGGGGAAGCCATTGACCTGCAGAGCCTGACACAGGGAAGGGAATCACCTTCTGGCAGGAAGGCAGTGATGAGACACGTGATGCTGGCCACGATGTTGCTCATGGCGAAGGGCAGGCGCCGGCCAATGCGATCAATTGTCACTATGATTAGGAAAGCAGCGGGCAGCTCCACAGCTCCTGAGATGAAGAAGTCTAGGTAGAGGTTTCCTCCAATAATTCCCAGGCGCATGACAAGCCCTTGGTAGATAAGGGCACTTGTGAACCTAAACAGCAAAGGGGGGAAAGAGAGGCAAACAAATGATTGCAAGCAGCTGGAGAGTCACAAGGGAATCTTTCCTCAAAACCCACCTCCCAGGTAACAAGTTGGACTGACATGGGCACTCACCAGGCATACATCAGGATGAGTGTGCTCCTCCTCATCTGGGGAGTCCTCACCAGGTCGAGAAAGGAGGGGTTGCTGACCTCCTCATTGCTGATAGTGATCTGAGGAGACAAGTGAGCAGCAGTCAGCTGCCAGGAATCAGACACACACTGGGACAGAGTTTCTGGGTAAATAGAGTGATCAGCAATATTCCAGTCCAGCAAGCAGAGGTGCTGACAAGCCAGTTTGCTGCTCACAGCACTCCAGAGCGGTGCACAGGTGTTGGAACAGCAAATAACTGGATATGGCTGTGAGCTTTCCTTAATGTTGATTGAGAAAAAGTCTATTAAAAAATCCCCAATCTTGTGAATGGAAAAATTTTTTCCTCCTTGCTGGCTTGGATTTTCTTGGAAGATAATAAGCAGTCATTGTCACATCAGGGCCACTGGGCAGAATTGTCTTCTGCCAGGGGTGGCAGAGAGGAAGAGACAGGGCAAAGCAGTGGGCTGAGGGGAGCAGGGACAGAGGGGCTGAACAGCAAGCAGTGGGCTTGGGAACATCACTGGTGGCACAGCTGGGCAGCAGGAAGGAAAGGGGAGTAGAAGAAAGAGCAGATCTGTGACAGTGCTTGGGTGCTACAAAATATTCAACCAATGAAATTCAGAGGGTCCTAAAATACACGTGCACTGTGCTGAACATGGCTTTCACTCTGAAAAAAATAACCTGCTGAGTTAATGGTCCTCATACTGCCTACAAAGTATAAAAAAATCTGTTCTCAGCTGCCTCCAAAACGATCACAATGAGACACTCAATGAAATTACTGGCTAGACTAACAGAAAAGAGCAGCATTTCACACAGTTCTGTGTTTACCCATTGAAATTCATTGCTGTAGATATTAGAGAGCCAGAATACTAGCAGGGCCAAAAAGGGATTAGTTACATTGAACATTAGGCTGTCTTTAACTTTGGCCAGCAGTTTTTAACCATGCTGTGCAAGCCAGGTGGAAGCCCTGTGTTCATGTGGTCAATTGGCAAACAAAGAAGACACAAGGAAGATAATGCAGAGGCAGTTTTAGGCAAGGACCAACCATGATACTGCCCAAGAACTGGCAGCCACAACTGGGATTGCTATCAGCTCTCAAAGCAGCTGTGGGGAACATAGGGTTAAACATGCTGTGCCATTTTTAGGAGGATTTTAGGCAGTCTTGCTGCTTTAACTCTCCATTATTGACCCCTCCTGAGAGGGGAGGCCTAAAAGGGCAAAGAGGGGAGCAAACCCCTCTTTATTACCACAGCACCTTCTGCTCACACAGGTGCAGGGGCCCAGGCCAGAGGGGAGACAGGAGTGAAAAGACAGAGAAGCTCGAGGTAACATGCAGATCCATGAGGAGAACACAGGTAAAGCCAAAGGCATTGCCTGAGGGTCTCATCAGCTCAGCCATGGCTGAGCCCAAAGCTTTCATCCTCCATTTGTTTTATCATATCATAAGGCAGCACAGCTGCTTTTAGGTGAGATTTCGCTGGATGTATTTACACATGACTTTTTCATATCTGACTGACACAAAGTCAGTCTTACTTACTTTGTACGACAGAGAAGCCCCACAATTGTTTGAACTCCTTTATACTCCCTCTCCCTTTTCTTCTGTAACCAGAGCCAAAGGTTTTCTTCAAAGCACTGCCACTTGTGCTGCATGCCAGAGTCCTGAGCGAGGCAGGCTGAGGTTGCTGGGTTTCTGCACTGCTCTTGGACTCTCTCATAGTGTGGTTATAAAGCTGCCATGTCTGTTGTTTATAAGAACAGGCTGCCAGCCATCAGTTGTGACTTTGTGCAAATATGGTTTTAGATTTCCAGAGGACTAAAGATAAATTCAGCACAACTGCCACTTGTATTTTCATGTCTTAATAAAGTCAAAATAACCCCAAGCATTGCTGAGCACCTTTTTATAGATGAAGAAAAAAAGCACTATGGAGAGTCAACACTTTGCAGGGGAAAAAAATCCTCTTTTTGTCTTTTGAAGTCAAGGAGAGCTATTCACACCAGTGCAGTCAGGAATTCAATGACAGGGCCCATGTTTCCAAAGACACACTAATTGAAAACCCTGGATGAAGTTTTATAACTTCTCTCATATTTTCATGTTCCAGAAAAATTCCATATGTTTTCCCACAATTATTTTTATGTATTTAGTTCTATGCATGCTAATTCTCCATGGACCATGCAGGTTTATACCTACATGGATGTATATAACATTTGCATATGTAAGTTAATGTATGCAAGAAATACATATATCTAGATAAGTTCTATAGGGTAGGAAAAAATCTGTAGCTAAAGGGACAGGTTTTGATCCAAAATTCTCTTAAGATGCAGCTCCTAATCAGAGAGTTGCAGTTCATTCTGGTTTTGGACAGAGACTAAAAATTAGAACATTAGTTTGAAAAAACTCTCCATGATAGGATAAATATGAGCAACTGGAAAAAAAAAAGGGTTTATATTTTACAATTAATTTAATGAGTTCTGGTTTGGGTTGACCTATGCCAGTGTCGTAATTCACAAAGCATAAGCAGCAAATGTTTATCCTTTGTCATATAAAGGTTATCCATCATTTCTGCATGCCAGCAAAAACCCAAAGCTGCAACATCCAGAGCTGTGTAAGGGACTTGGCCAGTGAAATTGATGCAGACATACTGGAAAATCTGAGCCCAAGTGCATTGAGGGATAATGCCTCTCACTTCTCCCTGAGCCTCCACACCTACAGCACTTAGCCTGAAATTCTGGAGCTGTTTCATGAAAGAGAAGTTTGATATCAGTTAATGTGAGAAATACCCTTGATCCATTACCCATGCACTTCCTGGAGATGCTCTCTTTCCTATGTGTGTAACACAGCACAAAGGATGACAGAGATTTTATATTAGAAAGGTCCTGGGAACAGATCCAGCACAAATCTGGATGTGTGGAGGTTAATCTGTTGCAGCTGTGAGTGGCTTAAGATATGAGCTTATGAGCTTGGATACTTTTGGAAAAAATAAAAATACAACTCAAAACAAAAAGCAAGGAAAGACACATCTTTCTGACATGATGCTTTGAAAATGATGATGCCTGGAGAGAATGTGGGTGTAGGAATGCAGGGCTGAATGTGGATGGGAAACTGCAGCAGCACAAACTTCCTGCTACATGACTTGGGGAACAGTGGGCACTGCATAATTCTGACCTGGATGTGGGAATCACGCTGGTGTAAATGCTTCAGCAAAATACAATAATTCATAGAATCCTAGAAGGTTTGGGCTGGAAGGGGCAATAAAGTTCCTCTAGTTCCAGCTCCCTTGCCATGGCCAGGGACACTGTCTACTAGGCCAGGTTGCTCTAAGCCTTGTCCAGCCTGGCCTTGAACACTGTCCAGGATGGGGCATTTACAGCTTCTCTGGGAAATGTGTTCCAGTGCCTCATCACTCTCACAGTGAAGATTTTCTTCTTAATATCTAATCTAAAACTGCCCTCTTTCAGTTTGAAGCTATTCCTTCTTGTTCTGTTCCTTCACACCCCTGACCGAAGTCCCTCTCCAGCTCTCTTGTAACTCCCCTTTAGGTACTGGAAGGCAGCTCTAAGGTCTCTCTGGAAACTTCATTTCTCTGGGCTGAGTGAGCCCAGCTCTCTCAGCCTTTCCTCACAGGAGAGGTGCTCCTGTCCTCTGATCATTTCACAGCCCTCCTCTGGACTTACTCCAGCAGCTCCATGTCCTTTTGTAATCTCATGAGGTTTAACAAGAGGTTTAACAGGGTCCTGCACCTGGATCCAGGGAACCCCTGGTATCAACACAGGCTGGGAATGCACACACCAAGAGCAGCCATGCCCAGAAGGACTTGGAGGTTCTGGTGGATGAGAGATGGACATGACCCAGCAATGTGCACTTGGATCCCAGAGAGCCAATTTTATCCTGGGCTGCATCCAAAGCAGTGTGGGCAGCAGGGGGAAGGAGGGGATTCTGCACCTCTGCTTTGTCCTGGTGAGACCCCACCTGCAGTGCTGCCTCCAGCTCTGGGGTCCCAGCACAGGAATCATGGAATGTTTTGGGTTGAAAAGGATCTTAATTATCACTCCAGTTAACCACAGCTGTTCTCACTGAACCATAAGTCCAATGCTGCAGTAATCATGGTCTGAGAGCCAGACACTTGCTACCAGCACAGAACGAGCCAAATGCTGCAATGTCACAACAGCACTATTTGAAATGCATCAGTCCTTTCAAGTTCTGTCACGACCACTGGCCAAAGGACTGTAACACATATCATCCTACTTTGTAAATAGTGATCTCAGACAGAGCTTCCTCAGTTGTGAACTTTGCAGTGCATTTTCTCCCTGTTGGGATGAAAGCAAATTCGTACTCAAAATCCAATTTCTTTTTCTCTTAGAGTTGTGAAAGGAACTTGTAGAAGAAGAGCCAGAAAAGTGGATCCTGCTATCTCCACTCTCTCTGTCAGATAAAATGGCAACTTCTATGAAATACCATTGCCTCTCAGGTCAGTTTCTGATATTTCCCACAAGTTTTTCAAGTAGTAGTGTTACAAAAGGAAGACCTAATTCCTTATTTCAGCCCCTATATTTCCAGCCAGTTCACTTTTCCCATCTTGCAATTAACAAAGTAGTTGTGTGTCTGACAACAAACTGTTCTGCTGTGACCCTTCGAGTGTGTCATCCATCCCTTAAAGAGAACACATTTTAACACCACTGAACCTTCCAAAGCCCAAGAAAGCTTAGAAAAAGCCTCTAGCTCAAACATATGACTGTACCTCTGAGTAATGTGGTGAGAGAAATTTCCCATTGTGTTTTGCAATATTGCGCATGATTTTTAATGCCTTCTCTCCCTTTCTGCGTGTCAGGAGCCAACGTGGAGATTCAGGAACCACCCTGTAAGAGCAGAAGTTGTAAATAAGGCTTTTACCTTGTAACATCAGAAGTCAACCTAACTTTTTTGTCTTTTACCCTGTGTTAACACAAAGCACAGATCTTTCAGACTTTGGGCTACAAAAACTCTTTGAGGACTGCTTTTCCAGTCAGCCTTCTGTAAATTATTTGATTGTAGCAGGCAAGAAAGAAGAAAATAGACTACATCAATACCCTCCAAAGTTGAAAAATCAGAAATCTAACTATTGTATCTGCACAATGGTTATCAAAAGCATGACCAACAAGCAAAGAAGGTTCCTGTAGAACAGCAGCAATTAAAGCCAACACTAAACACGTAGATTAACACATTCAGGCAGATCAGGGAGCTTCTGGCTGCATCACTGTAAGATACACACACACAAATGTATACCTCTCTTATAAACTGAACACAAAGCACTGATGGGTATTTCAGTTTCTGCTAGCCTAGAGTTAGGATCATTCACTATTTTAGGGTTCACAGCAGACAGTGTTTAAGGAAGCAATGTTCAGGAGGAGGCTCTGTAGGTTTGTCTCTTTGGATCCATTCCACAGGACGGCTGCAATGAGACAGGTATTTACCATGGCTTGGAGCTCTGCTTTCTCATCAGCTGTACTGCCCAGCTCAGGGGACCTGAGGGCAAGGTCAGACTTTAACTAAGTACATAATGGGAGGCAGAAGTGGGGTCTCATGGTTGATGGGAAAAACAAACCTGGGTCAAGTTAACCTTATAAACAGAGCAGAGTTCTGTGAAGGGCCAGTTGTGGCTGATCAGAGAGGCAAACTGTGGGCAGAAAAGCTGAAGTAATGTATGTTTGTGATTCACTAAAAGGGAATTACAAATTACAAAGTCAACAATATGCAAATATCTTCTCCCTAACCTACAACTGGAGACCTGGAGCCACAGCAGGACTCTCAAGGTGCTCAAATAGCAGTAGCAATAATGACAATGACTGCAACATTACCAATAGTAGAGCAGGAAGAGGAAGTTGGGCAGTGAAATGGCCAGCTGGATCCCCTGCCAGGTGGGAATCAAGTATGCAATTCCAGGGAGAATTATAATTCCCAGGGTAAAGAATATCTGAATCACAATTCCAACAATCCGCTGATCGGAACCAACGATCTCCGTCACTGAGCAGAAACAAAGCCAAAATAAATAACAAAGAAACAAGCCCAATTTGAAAAAAAAAACTATTAGAGGTCAAATGTAAGGAAGGCTATGCTGTATCAGGCCACAGGTCTGTCTAGCTCAGCATGCTGTCTTCAGCAGTACAGGCATGTAAGTGAGGCTGTCCAGGGCAAACACGAGTGGCACCTCCTCATCAACTCACCCACCCTTCTTCAGCCAGGGGGGTTTCTGACCACAGAACTCAGTTTGCTACTGAGTCCCACAGGGCCACAAGAGGAGGCTGAGACTGCACCAGATCATGCTTGGTGGGAAATCCTTAGCACTCTCCCTGGTGCAGTTTTGGCACATGCCCCAGCCAAGGGGATCCTTCAGGCAGAGGCTGCTCCCAGCAGGTAATATGGACAAGGTATCTGTGGGGAAGAGAGTTTAACCATATCATGCTGGTTGCTCTGTATGCTTGTAAGGTATGATCCAGTCTGGTTTGTTCGTTTATTTATTAGGAAAGTCTTAGGTTTTGTTGTTTGGGTTTTTTTTAATCATTTGGTGGATTTTTTTATTTTGTGAATGTGTCCAGTAGCTCTGAAACCTATGCTCGTTTTTCAGGCAATATCCCATGGCCATGACATCCATAACTGAGGTGATCAATGCATGAAAAAGTGTCTCCTGTTTGTTCCAAAACTGTCTCCACTACAACACCTTCAGAGTAAAAGCAGAGACTTTTACTCTGCTTTTTGAAGTGCACAGAAAACATTTTATTTTAAATTTATTTATTTATTTATTTTGCTAAAGCAGGCACAAATTTACAAGTAAAAATAGTTTGTTTTGGCTGTCAATGCAGAGAGATATGATAACATGACCATTTTTATTGACTATCCATCATGTCTGGATAGCTCAGGGGAAACTCTGTTGCCTGAAGATAGCTGATTAGCACTGCCCCCAAAAGAGCTGGAATGCATGTAGAAGCAAAGGGAGGTTATTGGGGCAGCCTGAAACACGCATCAAGAGCTTTGGAAATGTATTAATAACAACCAACCTCCTGGTGCAAGCAAGCCTTTGATCTGTACATGTTTCTCAAAAGATGTTAGGCTGGAAAATACTCTGGGCGATTTCAGGAGATAAGAGTGGATCCCTGAAGAGATTTGAAAGGAATCACTCTTCCCAAGAGTTAGGCACCTTGCTTAGGTCTGCAGTAATACAATGTACCTGAGGATCTCTGAATCTTTCCCCAAAGTCAGGCAGCCTGATCTGAGCATTGAAAACCACTCCTTTCTGTTAAAGCTTGGACATTTTAAGCAAGCCATGGGTCTGTCATAAAGCATATTGCTAGTTAGAGCACTTGCCAAAGTTTCAAGATAAGATCTCAGTTTAAAATTAAGCCATGTGCATGGAAGTAAGAGGAAAAGCAGCTTCTGGTCCTTTCACTGGATCTTGGACAGGAGCTGCTCAGCAGTGTTAACAGCCCAGAAAAATAAGGTTCTTCTTGGCTTTAGATGCTAAGAGGTCTAGACTGGTATGTTTGCACATTCATCACCACAGTACTCCCAGGTCCCCTTGTAAGTGTTTATGTCTGGTTGCAATTCACTCCCATTCATCTAAATTCCACTAGGAATTTTAAACACTTGTCACAGGCCTCATAGACAACAGCAGTGATACAAGCTTTTGCCCTATATAACGATATTATCACTATGTTTTGATTTATAACAGTAGATCACCAAATGGCTGGTTTTATTTTTAAGTAAATCTGACATCTCCTCTCTTGCAGGATGCCTTCCTCAATGTCTGGCCTTTTAATTTTTTATTACTGCCCTACTGAACCTGGCAGTCATTCAAGACACCACAACAATATCCCCTCCTTGTCAGGAGGAAGCTTGCTATGCAGGGAGCTTCATTGCTATAGACTATAGACTGATAAATTATAATCTACCAAAGATTCTGTATCCCTGCTGTTTTGATGCTATTTATAACAAAGCTTGCCTTTCTTTTCCCTTTTCAGGAAAATATTAATCCTAATATGGACCCTGGTGCCCAGCCTGACACTATGTAAAGTGTTCCAGCTAAAGAATGAAAGCAGCCAGCCAAGCTGTCCTCCCAGTGGTGAGAGGCAGCTAACTCCTCTGAGCATCTGTGGAAGACATTCAGACTCTGCCAAAATAAACTACCTCCCTGTTTCTGTAGCCAGTTTATTTGGGGCTTGCTCTGTAGATTTTTATCATCCTGGTGATCTTCTACGTAATAACAAAGCCTTTATATATGAATGATCCATTCCTTCACCTCTTAGTCATTGGAAGACAAATGCAGTAACTAGGATGGACTTGGGTTACTCTTTGTTTGCTGACTCCAGTGCTTTGTTCCCAAGAAAAAATTTTATGACAAGTAGATGCAGCCAGAGCCTTTGTCCTCCAAAAATCCCTCACTTTCCCTAACCAAGAAAAAAAGAAGGTAACAGCTCTCACCAATCACATAGCATGTCATCCAGGTTCCCTTGCCAAACATGCCTTGGAGAAAACGGAAGATCAAAAATACAGTAAAATTTGGTGAAAATGCCACTATGACACCACATATCCCAACCCCAAGGCAGGAGAGCAGGTAGATGAGGATTCTGCCATATCTGTTGAAAATGGAAAAGAAAGTGGAAATCGTGAAAAGACACA
This sequence comes from Parus major, assembly GCF_001522545.3. Taxonomy (NCBI): domain Eukaryota; kingdom Metazoa; phylum Chordata; class Aves; order Passeriformes; family Paridae; genus Parus; species Parus major. The sequence goes on along the minus strand of NC_031770.1, from coordinate 56,993,282 downwards.
AAGACTTTTCTTTTTCCCCCAACATTTCATTTTAATGCTAGATCTGACAGTGCCTTTTTGAGAAGCTTTTTTCCAGAAGCTGGCTCTCTGAAACTTTGTAGTATTGGCCCTTGGGATACAGAACTCTTTTCCCTGTGGTAGGTATCACTGTCTTTACATCACTAATTTCAAAACTTGTGATGTACTCACCAACGCCCATTTTGTTTTAGAAAACAAAATATCTTTTTGTACCTAAACTATGGCCCATATGTTCCAGCTCAGGTCTTTAATTTGATCAGGTTTTTGATAAGGGTAATTTTTGCTGGGAATTTCTGTTTCCACAAATTAGTGTTTTAATAATAATTTCAGCCAGTTCTGTGAAAGTAATTTCTGCTTGAATTACTCTATGTGATTTTATTATTTATTATAGGCTTGCTTTAAGTTTAAATCTCTTCTTTTCAAAAGGTGCCTAATGTATTCAGGAGTTTCACTTTCCAACAAGAAACATAATTATCTGCCAAGGTAAGCTATAATTTAAAAAAAAAAAAAATGTTCCTGTAGTTTTATGGCATTGTGTCTTTGGAGCACAACTAGATATTTTCTCTGTTCTTGTTGTTTTAAGAAGAAACCGTGAAAAATGATGTGGCTGTTTATATTACTATATAGTATTTGCAACAGTATTTGTTTGTTCATTTTATTCAAAGGGTTTAATGAAAAGAATTAATGCAGGACAAAACCCAAGAAATTTTCAGTCAGATCCACTCTTTTGAGTGCTGTCAAGGAGACAAGAGTGAAATGATCTGGTTGCAGCACATTCCCCCAGTTCTGTCAAAACATTCACAGCTGCACAGTAGTTTCATTAGGCTTACTACACAAGCACTCCTAGACATATTGTTTTATTTTAATAATTGGCTGTAATGTCTCTGCTCTTTCACAGTTTTGTGGTGCTAGTATCACAATTGTCTGGCCAGACACTGAGCAGAGATATCTTAAGTTAGTCTGTGCCATGGCCTTTTTTTTCCTTGCTTTTTCCCTAATTCCCTTGGAAAGACAAGGTTTACCTTGGAATTACTTTTGTTTGCTAATTCAAAATTTTCTGTTTGAGATGCCATTACAGATAAGTTTGCCTATGAAGAAATCATACTCTAAGTTGCTATTATATAGTAACTATATATATATATTATATAGTAATTAAATAGTAACTTATAATATCTAGTATACAGATATGAAAGAAAATATAAACCAGGCAGAAAGTAATTTACAAACTGAATAAAAATGGTCTGTCACTGAAGCCATCAGTGGTGCTCTCAGCCAATGGACAGGCTGCCTACTGTTAAATAGCAGCACAAAGCACAAACTAGGCTCTCTTCTTTACTTTCAGAGCAAGGTAGAGCTTGTGGGAGCTCCCCACTCTAGAGCAGGTTAGCTACTCAAGCCTGAATATCACCCACACCTTTTCACAAAATCACAGAATGGGTGAGGTTGAGAGGGACCTTCCCTTGGTTTCATCCAGCTCACACAGGGCTGAGGACTGGTTGGCAGGAGCTATGACCTCGGAGGTAAACATGAGTGCAGCCTGTGAATGGAGAGAGTTATCACACTGAGCCCCTTCCTTCTATCCTCAGGTAACAGCTTTCTTCATCAATGGTGCATCTATTGAACATCCTTCAGTAAACATCAGTCAGAAAGCTCCTCTGAATGCTTTCCTTTTTGTTTCAGTGTCCTTCTGCCCTTCCTGGATCCAGATGTGCACAGAAAACTTTGGAAACCACAAGAAAAGCTCATTTCATGGCATTTTAAGGTCCAAACAGGACCAGTAAATACAGTCGCATAAAGTTTCCAGCCCAAATAAAAGTAAAAGTTACATTGGCTGGGTTTTGCTAACTCATTCTGGGGATATTTGCCCAAAGAGAATAAAACCTGGAGAATCTTGACACATGGCTATTGCAGGTGATACTGAGGGTGGTTTCACCTCCTAACAAAGGACGGCAGAGCTCATACTGTACCTGTCAGCAGCATAGCCCAAGAGAAATGCTCCAGCCAGGAACCCCAGATTGAGGATGGCTTGTGAGAGATCCAGCATCCAGCCATTGCCACACACGAGATCATACTGTGGGAACAAGGGAGAGGCATAAGCACCCAGCTGGGTCATTTGTCACCCTCAGGGCAAAACATGACAGAACTGCAAAGGTCCAAATGGGAAGGGGAAAAGGAAGGGGAAGGAGAAGCTCAAATATGATTGCTCAATAACAAGCATCAGTGGGCTCATAGTAAGCACTCTTAAAGTGGTCATGAACACAGAGAGCTCCTCCTTGCCAAGAGGATGCTGCCTTTCATACATCACTTGTCCAGATTTGGAAAGCAAATTTCTCTTCTGCAAATAACACTGTTAAATGTGGTGCCAAGGCAAAGTCCTGACTTTGTTTGGTGCAGAATAAGGGTCTCTTCCAGCTATTGCCAGTGAAAACAGCATCTTACAGAAACGGTTTAGTTATTCCTCTTGGGGCCTCCTAGATAAAAGCAAAAACATGTAGTCTCTGAAGAAACTGAAAGCAGATTTCAGGTCAATTTCAGACACACTGAATATGTATTTTCTTGGTGTAGCTTTCCCAGACTTTTCTATTCCTTATACTGCAGCATCTGTAACTCCCTAGCACTACTAGCAGGGATGGGAGTGGGGATGAGTGGAGGCAAAGAGAAGGGGAAAGTGGCTGAGAGAAAGGAAGGGACTAGGAATTAAAGCTAGAATGAAACTAAAACAGAAGTAATTCTATATTCAGCATGGCATGGGAAATTACTTCAGAGACTCCTGGAGAATAAAGAGATTTAACCACTGCAGACCACAAGGGATTTGGGAGGTTACAATCCATACCTGGGGTAATCTTTGCTGCAATGAGGCCTCAGGACCAAAGGAAGACACGGACAACAGCAGCTGCTACCATTTACCTAGAGAGACCCTTTTGCTTTCACATGTGAGCTATAAGAAATCTTTTAAGTCAACAAGGTGCTGGTTGCTGAGGCACACACAATGTGCCACATTTGTGCTCACCAGCACATGACAACAATGCTCGAGCATTCTGCTTGATCAGAGTAAGCACAGGGTGGGCTAGAGAGACAGCAGCCTCTTCAGCCATTCACAGCTCTCCAGACCCTAAATTTTTGTGCTGTGTGCCTGAACTCCAGCCCAGCCCATCTGCTTGCTGTAATGCCCAGAATATTATCTGGGCCTGAGATCTCAGAGGTGCCTACACAGGACATACAAGGGGCACCTCACAGGTCTCCAACCCAGTAGATATCCCACCTCCACTGACTTTAATTCATGGTTTTGATGTTAATCCCATTACTCCAGGGAGTCTGACTGCCCACCTTTCAGCCAAGTCAAGCTATGAGCACCTGGCTTCCACTTCTGTAAATCTTGAACAAAAGCTACAGAAACCTCTGAGAGGGATAAAACCTTCTCTCAGCTGTCATACTCAAGGGCAATTGCAATGCTTTCCTAAAACAGATTGAACTTGGAGCAGCACTTTCAGATTTCAAATGCTGCTTAACCTCATGGTTTTTGAAGCTATGACAATGCTAGCAAATAGTATCAAAAGATGTATCTTTGGAAAACAGTGGGGATTTATGAGAATGACCATTGAAAGAAGATTTTTTAAATTACAATGCAATTGCCTATGCTGATGCCAGAGCTTGGGACTCTCCTTGATCCCTTTTCAAAAACTGTATTTATTTTTAAATTATTTGATCTCTCTTTACTGCAAAGAAGCAAGGGATAAACTATCATGAAAGGAGGAGAACAAATGCATGCCAGAAAGGAAGGGGAAAGTATCTTTAACAGAGAAGATTCTTTCATCTGTACAGCAATTTCCTATGATATATGCAGCAGCTAAAACTATCTCTACACTAACAATATAGCCAAATATTGTATATATTCTGGGAAATAGTAACATACAGGAAACTTCTAAGGAGCTATGGGCTTTCTGAAGATTACTGACAATACACTAACTGTTCTCTAAGTTAGGGCTGCACTTTGTCATTTCCTAAGTATTTAAATAAATTCTGATATAGATAAGCACTTCTGTTTGCTTGACGTAGCACCTAGCATTGAAGTCATCACCCTGCTAATGTCTGGTTTTTCATTTGCAAACATAACCTTTAGAGGGGAATGTAACCTTTAAAAGAGAATTGAACACCCTGCAGAGACCTTTTCTTTATCCAAGCCGCCTGCCAGACCCACTTCACTGCTTCAGCTGTGCCCCGGGGTGGTTGTGCATGAAAGTTATCCCTATATTCATCCCTTGGAAGAAAATGATCTGAAACAGTTTACCCACGTTTTCAGACTGCCTCCAGCTAGTCCTTGGTCCTCCTGTACGGCCCCACTCCCAAACACAAAGGGTAGTGGCACCGTGCCTCCTCTCTGTCTCTGAACATTCACACACCCCTCCGTGCACAGGCTGATGTTCACACTTCTAAAAATGCTAAAGAATTTATTGCAGCGCCAGAGGGCAGGGGGAGAAGGATATGAAAAAGTAAAATAAAACCTTAGGGTTTTCTTCCCCTCATCTTAAGCCTGTTTGTTGTTCTGCACAGCTCTGGCTACACCCTATCGGACCCTGCTGGAGCCCAGCGAGCGGGCTCCTCTCTGTACTCACCAAGCAGGTGACCCAGCTCAGCTGGCCAGCTCCAGCTAAGGACACAGCCTCTTCCAGGCTTGGCCATGCTCTCAGCCAAGCCCCTCAGTGCACTACAGCAGGCACCCAGCACAGCCCTGCAACTCACCTCTGCTTTCAGCCCTGACCCCACCTGCAGGATTTCTATCCACTGCAGGACACAAACCACGGTGCACCTGAGCACAGACCCTTTCTGTTTAGGGAGCTGACTAAAAAGCTGCCCAGACTGGGAAACAATCCACTTCCTCACTGCTTTTCTCTTAACATTGCCAACGAGCTGTCATTGTAAGCAGAAATGAGGTGCTGCCATCACAGACAGACTGCAGGGACCAGCTCCTTCCAGACATTCCTCTCTAGTGTCCTTAACAGATGGGGAAAACAGTTCTGTCCTCCCTGCCAGCCTTGCAGTCCATGCAGCCATCCACTGCTGGTTACAAATACATCCCTATCATGAGCACCTGCATATGTGCTGAGGCTTGGACACAAAGGGGATGCTCAGATTTACAGGAGCAGTGGTGTGATTGGAAGGAACGGTGCTGGCTGCTTCACTGATCTGTAAAGAAGCAGCAAACCACCTAAGTGAGATCTCTCTGGGAGAAGAAAGAGGCTCCCTGTAGCTCGCCAGTGGTGTAATCTCTGTAAGAAGGAGTGGCAACTGGATGAGCTTGTACATGACTACTGACTGAGAAATATGGGACTGTGGCAACTTCTCACTTCTTCATGGCTTTGGAACAAGGCAAGCATTTTCCATTTCACTTTCCATTTCATTTGACCTACGAACCACAAACTTGTAATTCCTGGTACTTGAGAGATCTTTATTCACTTCAGCACACCCTGTAGAAATATATTGTTTTAAATCACAGCATACCATTAAAAGCTCCTCAAAATGTAGCAGCCTTGGAGAGGAGTTTTGACGAGCTTTATTGCCTGTTACAATTAAATTACAAAACAATGGATTAAACTCTATGGTCAATAAAGAATTTTACAGTGATTCTTCAGCCCAGTTGCAGCAGCATGTCCAGAGTCCAGACACACTTTTTAAATGGCATTCATACAAGTGACCAAAAAGAGTTTGGTTTACCCTTTCACTCCCAGTGACAAATGGTTCAGTGAGATATTCATAGTTTCAGGAAACCTGGGGAGATGCTGACTATTGCTGCATGTTCCTTATTTGTTGCTGAGCAGTTCTCCTCTTCTCTTGTCCACTGCCCTTTCAAACTGCTATCTTTCCCACACTCTTACTGCAACAAACCCCTCTGCAAGTGCCTGTAGTGGAAAGGGAGAAATTATCTTCTTTTTCACTTTCTGCCAATGCTTCTGGCAGAATGCCAAGGGATGAAGCAGCTGTCCTTCTCCTTGTCTTGTTTCAAGCATTTACCCAGACAAGAGGAGTCAGTCACTACCGTGTGGGCAGGGCACTGGGGCTCAGGGCCTGAAGGACAGGTTAGTTTTGAAAGCTTTGTAAAGTTTCCCTCCTGTGCATGACTGAAGACCCATGAACTTTGTGTCCCTGCCACTGGTATCACCTCATTTATTAAGTGTCCTAGCACAAAAGGCTAGTTCTGTACTTCTCCTTTTTCTCTGTCTCTTCAGGGCCAAAGCAAGAGGGAGGTAGAGAAATTCATCTCATAATAGGGGAAAGCAGCAGCGGTCCTCAAAAAAATAAGGAAAAAATTGAACCCTCGACTAGTACCAGTGAGTTTGATGAGAGTGGAAGAAGCACAACCCCACTGTCATAACCCCTGCAAGCAGCTGCTCCAGCCCCTCTCATACAGAGTAATCTTAGAGTCTCAAGAAATTCAGTGGTGGTTGCTCCCTCTGCTCTCTGTATGCCCTTTTCCCTCCCCTAATTAATATTAATCCCACCATGACAGTGAAAATTAGACAGGATATGCTGCCATGCCAATAACAAGAGTCACACTAGATCAACAACTTGAGGGTAAATTGGGTTGTTTATTCCCTTGGAGGAAGATAGCAGCAGGATCAGCTGTGTTTTTTCCACCCTGAGTTTGACTGACATGTTATCTCTTTCTCTGAGGGACTGTAAAAACCATGAGACAAACATTATTTGTTTCCTTCCAGGTTTCACTGCAGAGGTTGACTGGTGTTTTCTGAGATGGCTGGCGAGCAGAGAATTAAGAAGATCAATTCTCAGCAGGAGCAATAGGCTATATTCAGATGATCATTTGTCTACCTCAGACCTCACACTTCAGCAACAAAGTATTGTTAGGTCTCAAAATGGCATAATCTGTGCAGATTTGCTGCAGACAACACATAATGAAATCTGTCCCTTCTGCTCAACTCCTGCTGACAAAAGCTGAAATATATGCTGTCTAAAATATGCCCATCTGTGCTGTAGCTGCTGATGACCACACAGACCTCCCTCTTCCTTTCCTCCACCACCTCACACCATTTCACTGCAGTAGCAATTGTAACTCATGGCCATGCCTGGAGGAGTCACCAATGACAAAAATGTCTGAAGAAAATGGTTCTCTGCACACTCTCTCCAGCTGCCCTGTCACAAAGAGCTGGGTTTGTCTCTCAGGGATAATAGTACATAGTGCCAAAGCCCAGCAGTCTCGAAGATCAGTGACCCCGTCTTCAGCACAGTTTCCTGGAAAAGTTAGGTTTATTGACTTCAATATTTCCTGGATACATGGGTCCAGGGCCACAGGGCTCACCCAGCAGGATGTGGCAGGCAAAATACTTTCTGTTCCAAGTGCTGCAGAGCGCATGGAGTGACCTGGGTTCCCTTCCAGACCCCTGGGCCAAAGCATGAGGCCATGGCCCCCCAGTCCACTACAGCCTCCCAGCACACCTCTTGTTTCTCCATCTCCATCTGCTGCACAGAAACATAGTCCTTCCCTTCCCTCTTCCCTCTGAGAAACTGCTGTTGTCACCAGCCCTCCCTCCTGAGCTGTGCCAGCCACCTGCTGGGACCAGCACCATTTCAGATGACACCAGCTGTCTTGAGTTTTGATTTGATTTGAGAATTGATTTACCTTCATAATTTTCCCTGTCAGCTTCCCTCTCCAAGAAAAATCTGAGAAGCCACTGCATCCCCATCCTGCTGCTGATGCAGATTCACAGGGAGATATGTAAGATATGCTCAATTAAACTGGAGCTGATTGCACTGTGCCAAGGTCCTCTGCACAGCTCCACCACCTCAACACAGCTGTGTCTCAAAATGATACCTCAAAACATTTATGTCAACCCAGGTCTTGTTTGCTCAACTCCAACACATTGCAGGTTTGTATGTGCAGCACCACTTTCTCAAATCTGAATTGTCTTCAGAAAAGGCTGATCTAAAGCAACAGAGCACAGACACCCTTGGCCAAGTCACTGCAGAAGTAGGGACCTATTCTCAGAGCCCATTGGGAAGCAAAAGATCTTAAGAGGGAATCTTTAGCAATACTGTGGTGGAGCCCATCAGTAGAACAAGGTAACTGGCTTTGCCAAGTGTTGCTTCTGTGATGATTTCTTAATACAATTTGCTCTTCTCCTCAAATGCTGAAGGAGGAAAGTCCTGTACATTCTCCCAGAGCCTCACTGTAACCCAGCACTGAGCCCTGTGAATCCTGCAGCAGCAGGTGATGCAGAGGCACCCCAAGTAATACTTACAAAGAAGTGTGTGCTTTGTATCAATCCACACTCCCCTTTTTCCTTCACTTCCTTCTGCTGATGTTACTGTGAGCACCTTTGCATAAGACAGCTATCTCAGATGAGGGAATGGCCAGTGAGCAACGTGGGCAGTGAAGTCAGGTACCACAATGTCATTCATTTCGCAACTCCTCACAAATCAGTCACATGATTTTTAGCTTCTGAAGGGTGCTCAGAACTTATTGCAATAGCCAGTGCTTTGGCTGCCAGATCTCCTGTGTAATATGAAATCTATTCACAGACAAAGCTTTATATGCCTGCTTTTGCCCTCCAAATCCCCTGACACACTGCAAATCCACACTGGACCTGTGCTTACCATAGGCCTGGAAGAACTCCTTCAGTACATTGACTTTTTTTTTCCTTTCTCTCTCTTTCTCCCTGAACCCGCATCCTGGAGCTATTTTGTAGCTCATCCTTTTAACTTTGTCTCCCTGGTCACTTCCACTGCTGATTCAACAAGACATGCCAGAAGTCTTTAGCTGAAAGAAACATTTCAGCACACATGGACAAAATGAAGCATTTACAAGGAGATGGGTAAGAAAAGAAGTCTTTGGTGAGCTAATTAAACAGAGCCCAAATTGAGTCATGGTTTGCTAGAGACTCAGCTGGGTGAAAAGAAACTAAATTAAATCTGGGATATAAATTGTCTTTACTGCATATATAACTCATTAACAAGACATCGAGCCCCTTTTAGTAGCTAATCTCAGAGCAATTCAGTCAGGACATGCATGCCACAAGCCTCCTTTTTAGATGAAGAAATTGAGTCTCATGGGATATGATTTATCCAGAAAATGTTGCAAAACTGGGAAGGGGTTCCAAGTGGCACAGGTCACAGCCCAGCAGCCTCCATGCGAGTTGGACCTGGCCAGCAAGAGTGCCTCTAGGAGTCACAGTGCAAGCACCAAATTAAAAAGCACAGCAGAAGGCTCATGAGACAGAGAGGGAGCAGAGCCCTCAGTTGTGCTGACACATTTTGCAGTGCACCTTGATTATTTCTGAGCCAATCCCTCTAAGCCCACTTCATATTTTTCATCACTGTGTCAGTGACAATTGCGGTCAGAATGACCCTAAAATGCACACTCCTAGTGTAGGGAACTGTGTTTTGGAGCCAGACCACAGTACAATTACAGATTACATAAAGGACCTCCTAGGAAAGCATCTTCACTGGCCTTTTGCAGCCTCATTAAAAAAATCACTGCATTTGCCAGAGCTTACCACTAGTGATAATAGCCTGCAGTTCTCTGACACTGATGTTCAGGAAAAGCTGAATGTTAGCTTTGGACAAAAATGTGTGTTTGTTTGTTTCATTTTTTTTCTTTAGTAAGCACAATCACTTCTGCTGACTTCTGCCAGATCTCAGATAGGCAGCCTGCCACCTGTTGTTTTTATTACTTGCAAACTTACATATTCAATACTGGAAATACAGAGAAGAGATAATCTACATTGATCCTGGTCATAGAGCACACTTGGAATTTACACCACCAAAGGTGCTGGCCCGACACTGAGCACCAGAAGCCTCAGCTGCAAAGACTTAAGTCTTTGTTTTAATCTTAAATTCCTCTGGAGACAGAGCAATATCTCTGCAGGGTATTCGACTCTGTGTGGGCACTTGGCTTTGAACAGCCGTCTTCCATATCAGCTCACCTTTCCCTAAAAGTTTGGTGCCAGCACTTGATCATGCTCATTGTCTGGACTTGCTTGGGACTCAAAATTAAATAAATCTGGAGAGGAAAACCAGCCAGCAAAACCACAACCCTTACATTGGCAATCCCATTTTACTGCTGCAATCCCACATGGGGATAGACACCGCTGATTAGAGGGTGGGTGTTTTCCTTACCTCGCTGACAATGGATGAGTGGGGCTGTTCGTAGACCCAGTTACGGTGGCAAGGGACGAGCGGCAGGTTGTCCGCGCTGCGATTGCCAGAGCGGGCGAGGGGGCTGGCACAGCTGACAGAGGTGTCCCAAGTGACATCCAGCCTCTGGCACTCCCCGCTGAAGGACTCGTTCCCCAGGTGCAGGGGAAGGACCGTGAAGTTTCGTTCCTCTTCCAGTGTCCAGCCACATCGTTCACTTAATTCAGCTGCCCCGGGGATCCTGCACCAGAAGTTGCCTGGTGCTCGCCCAAGGAAAACTACGCTGGCGAACAGGGAAGAAAAAGTTATGCCTGTCTGGCTAAGGAGGAAAAAGACCCTCTTTTGAAATCTTCCAAATTCCCCAGCCTCCTTCAAAACCTCATCAAAAGACGGCATTGTGCGGGGCGGTCTGTCGGCTTGCAGCAGCCCGAGAGACGGCGGAGCTTTCGTTCACACCTCGCATCGGCCGCCGGAGCTTCCTACAAACGGGACGGTCTCGCCTCCCCTCGCTGCGCTCCTCTCATGTGCGCACACGGACAGACGGACAGACGGACGGACGGACGGACGGACAGCAGGCGGGCTCGCGGTGCCGGCGGTGGCATGAGCGGGGCCGGAGCGGGGCAAGGCGGACAGCCGGGCACACAGCCGGGCACACAGCCGGGAACACACCCGGGAACACACCCGGGAACACACCCGGGCACGGAGGCTCAGGGCACCGCCAGTGGCACCGGGCTTGCACCCAGCCGGGGAGAAGTGCGAGCTGAAGCCGACGAACAGATTGTAGGAGAGGAGGGGCGCGCATTTCATCCCGAATGTTAAAGAGCTTGTGTAATAAAGCCGGTTAACTCCTTCGGGACGGGAGAGCCGCAAAGGCCAGCTCCCGCAGAGGCTGCGATAAACTAAGAAGTGCCAGGGTAAAGCAGAGTTAAATGGGAAAGAGCACGGGAGGTGTGGCAAACAGCATCAGTGAGTGATGCAGGCTCTCTGCAGGATGGCATGGGCAGAAAGAAAGTTGTTTCAAAAGACCGATAATCTTTCCTTCCACAAATAGAAATTGATACTCTGGCAAAGTGTAATTACTTCTCCAAGGCACTGCTTCAGCGTCGGTACACACCTAATTCACATGGGCCTTTTCTTTCTGTAGCATACATAGAGTGAGGGTCACAAAATGCAAGAGACCAAAATCCAAGTTTTTTTCTTAAAGTTTGATCTACCTGTTCAAGGAGGCTTTTATCTGACCTTGTTAAATTTAGTTCCACAAAATCTCTCAAGTATTTAAAAGAGAAATGACAGTGTTTCTTTCTCAAAAATGAATGGAAAGCAAGTCATGTCACTTTTCTACCCAGCTGTTTGAGGAATGGGGAGAAGGGGAGCCAGGGCCAGGGTGCATTTTGTGCGCATGTGAGTATATCTTGTGCAGAACAACGTGAATCAAACCAGAGATTCAATAGTGGGTTTTTTGAACCTCAGGATCATGAGGTCCATGGCAACTGTATTCTCTTGGGAGAAGGAGCATCTGTCAGAGACAGCATCTATCAAAGATGTCTCCTGCAGCCCCTTGTCTTTGGTTACCTTTGGTTACAGCCTTGACTATGGGTGTCTACGGTTTTGAAACAAAATACAATTTTAAAAACAGGTGCAAGTCAAGGAAGTCTTTGATTACTATACAGGCTAGCTGGCATGAAAACTGATTCTGTGGTGTGAGCTCAGCAAAGATGTAGATTTCTAGGTGGGGACACAGAATATGCTTTTGAGGGAATTTGGTTTGATGGCTGGTTATGCTATTTTGTAGTACTCAAGCTTAGAGGCCATGAATGTCTCACCTTTGGGTCCAGGTGGAGATGAGGACCACTCTGATGGCCGATTTCAAACAAGAGAAGTTCTTTTATCCCAGCAGGACTAACTGGAAAGTCAATCGTGCTGAGATGTAAAAGACAATAATGTTTATTCCAACAGCTTCCAGTGGCTGTGAGGAGATTGTCTTGTAGGGAACACCATAAAGACAAGAAATAGGGACAGAGCCTGATAATCAGACTGTGTGCTGCTCTCACAGGTCCAACCAAGGGTTCCTCCTGTTTCAGAAATCCACTGGTGTAGTTACTGTGCTGCCTCTTTGCTAATCAGTGGAGCTAGACCAGATTCAGTTGAGGGAGAATTCAGTCCACTGTTGCAACCTTGCTTCTGGAGTTACTTTCTTCCCTAAAAGAAGAATGTTCCAGTAGCCCACTGTCAAAATTTCACCCATCCCTGTCCATCATGCTGTGGTCATGGACAGCACATGCACCTCAGTCTGTTGGAGGAGAAGCCAGAAAGCCTGAGAGAGACCAGTGCTAAGGTCAAGGGAGAGGACATCTGGGATTCTCCCTAACATTCCCTGCAGCTACTCTGCTGGTCATAGAGGCAAGGATTCATTCATTAAAATAATTTCCACCACCTGGCATAGGTGATGTTGTGGCAACCTTGGTTTCTCAGTGTTAACCTGAATTTTAAGTTCTCTGTCCAAGAGGAGTGTATCAGCATTTGCCACCATATCAGTGTACTGCAAGACTCCAGTTTGTCAAAGAAATCTAAAATATCAAGGGAACAGATGCATGAGAGTGTGCACTACTGCATTTATTCTACAGCAAGCAATTCCTGGCTTCTGCATTATTTTTCTGGAATTTCAGCTTCATGTGCTGTGAGTGCTCAACACATCTAAGGACAGGAAGATGAGGGGTTTGTACACAAAGCCTGTAACTGTAACCTCATGAAAGAGTGCCTTTACATTTTTGAGAACAGATCTCTGGGTCATCATTTTAAACATCCTATCCTACGCATACAGTAAAATATTATACTTTTTGTTACTGGGAAAAGCCAAGGAAGATGCTGACTGATGAGAAGAGCAGAAGCCGTAAAAATTGATGCAGAGAACAGAAAGAAGGAGGGGAAAGAGTGCAAAGGGAGCAGAGAAAGAACAGATGCAGAAGTGGTGATGAAAGGGAGCAGAGAAAAAAGAGATATAGAAGTACAACTAAATTACAATCACTGGCATCTTCATTTGGAGCTCTGTTTAGCAGCCCAAATGTCACAGCTATTTTGGACATGGAATGAGAACCATGTAATCCAGAGAGGAAGGCACATACACTCCCTGTACACATGTGGCACTAGACCACCATTTACACATGCTTGGATGACAGCATGAGACATTTTGATAATACCTACTCTGACTGAATCCTGGAAAGTTAAAACTTTACTGCAACACCCTGGATAACCCCTGCCTCAGATGATAAATTTAAAAGCTCAAAGTCCTTCCTGGAACATTGTGAGGAGTGGGGCAGTGACATCACCCAGTTTGCAGGAACTTGAGGGCACCATCCTACATAACAGCAGTGATAAAATTATGCAGTTCCATTATAAACTTCTGCAGAAAACCACGACCCAGGCTTAAGGGCCATACAAACACATTCCTCTTTTTGAATAAAAAAAGTACCTGTGAACAAGCTTGGGCAGAAATCATCCACCCTGCTTGTTGTCTCACTTGATGCTGCATCATATTGTACCAAATATTTGTCCCTCAGACAAAACTGCTAAGACTAGATAGCCCTAAGCAGCAAGTGTGCAAACCAGTCAGCTTCACACCCAGGGCCAGGAGACTGCCTACACCAGCCTTTTCTTCCACTCTCCATGCCAGGAGAAGGGGTGGGGATCTCCACAGCCCTGCATTTGGGGACTACTTGAGCCTCTGCTCACTGGAGACCCCACAGCAGAGACTGCAACAGGGAAGCAGGCAGCTCAAAGTGCATTGCACAGATGTTAATGCTAGGGCTTGGTGCACAACAGGAGATGGCAAGAATAAGAAAGGCTCAGTTTTGGGGAGCTCAGTTTTGGAGATTAAATAAATAGTGGGTTTTTTAAGATCAGATTGAGACTGCTTTATGAGGCAGTTAGAGATGCTGAGGCTCCCCTCTCCCACACGTGGTACAATTACATTCCAGGTCAGGACACTAAATTACACGTAGCTTTTTCTCTGACAGTTCCCCTATTTTGGCTTTTGTTGCTGTTGGCTTTTTTCCCTTCACTTTAATAATCTTTCTTCTTCCTCCCACATCCACTTTCATCTTCCTCTTTTATCTCCCTCTTCCTCTTCCAGATTTTCTTTTTTTTTCTAAAAGGTGGCAAATGTACTCACTGAAATATGTCCTTTCCCAGGCCTCCAGATCAACTTAGTGAGCTGTAGGCTGAATTTGAGACATGGGAAAAGTCAATTCCAATCAACAGGGTTTCCACCTTTTGGCAATTCATGAAAGCAATGCACAATACATTACACTCCCCTCCCTCAGCATTTCCATGGACTGTAAGCTATTTTTACCATCTTAATCCCAGGAACAAATATAAATAAATGTAGTACTTGGAACTGTAGAATACACTAACCAGGGGAATCTGTACTCATTGCTAAGACAGCAGCTGAAACAGCAGAAGAAAATGAGACATGGGGAAAGAAGAGAAAATCGAAATGAGGCGGGGGAAAAGCGTGGAGAGTGAAAGGAAAAGCAAAACAGTAGCAAAGAGGTTCCTGTTTCTCTCCTCGCAGGAGAGGAAAAATCAGACCAGTAGTGACCACTTTGAAGAGAGCCTTTATCTGTCATTTTGAGGGAGCCATCCTAACTCTTCAGTGCATGCTTATTCTCACACCCTCAGCTTCTCCCACTGCCAAGGTGCAGAAGGTGGGGCTCACATGAGGTTTAAGTGCCAACAGCCCCTGGGGTCCCCCGGGCTAATCCCCTCTGCAGCCACCAGGTCTCCCTCCCTGACACCCCACACCTTCCCTTGCACAGGCTCACTCTTGGGGTGAAGCAGTCTCTGCTCAAGGCGAATGGGATCCTGCTGGGCCCGTGCTCTATCACCCAGACCCAGTGCTGTTTCACCCCCATGGTGGTTGCAGACGACAGCCTGGCTCTCAGCAGACTGAGGGAAAGCAGCAGAAATGTCTCTGCACACTGGTGTGGGAACATCTGCTTGCCAGGATTTCAGCTCAGGATCTGAGACAGCCTTGGGAACTGAAAGGGTTCACCAGTTCCATCAGGGCCAGCTGAAGGAAAGGCAGCCAGAGGAAAAAGGGATTCCTACATACCCATTTTTACAGTTTATGTGTGGCTTCCCTCATCATTTTTGTTTTCTCCCAGTCATCCTGGAGGCTAGTGAAGAGGTTACACCAGGCTCTACTTTCCTGTTCAGATAAATATGCAATAATAACAGCATGTTTATCAGGATCCTTGCTAAGGACTCAGAAAAAGCAAGCATTTCAGCCATAAGATAAGACAAGTTCACCAGAGGATATTTTACACAACGGAACAAACAAGGTCTATCTCCAGAAATGGGTGTAAAGACTTAATAAAATGAAAATGTTTCCTCTCATGTTATCAGACAGGTGTAAGTCACAAGGTTTCTTCTCTCAGTTGCACATGCTTCAGGTTCTGCTTGGAAAGTCAGAAAAAAATCACATCAGTTCTGTTCATGATTTCCTCATTGTTGCACATCTCTTCCCTATGACTCAGTTTCCATTGACCTTGGAAGCCAGTATTTCTGAATACTAATAAAAGGACTTTGCTTTAATGTTTTTAGATCCATTTTATGAGAATAAAGATGAAACTTCAAAGTCTTATCAAGGATGGTGTCAGTGCAATTGTGAGTTCTGAGTGTGCCCCTCTCTAGCTATATACTTCCCTAAATATTTCTGAAAGGAAAATTCCATTAAAAAAAAAAAAAGGAGAAAAAAAATCACATTAAACTGCTTGCAGGGTTTTTAACATTGGACTCTATTATCTACTTTCATACTGTTTCTCAGTCTTGCTTTCATATTCAGTATTACCAACAAGCTTCTTTTTTTTGGTATTTTTATTGCATTTGTTTTTCTGGGAGCTCTCAGGAATGTAGAAGACCACTCAGGTGTCCAGTGTAACAAAAATGCCAGTATTCATATATATGAGAAGAAAGTAACAGAGCAATTCCCCTAGACCACTACTGTCCATCTTATGGGCAGCTTTGGGTAGAAGCAGTGTGATCTGGTGTAGAAGAGAATTCAGGTTCAAAATACCCCATGAGCCCTAACATTTTGTTGATCAAAGTCCACACGGGAGAAAAAATATACATTTCATATCTATGTGAAAAATTATCTAGTCTCAACAGATTTCTTGTTTCTGTCTTTCCAAGACAATAGCAAATTATTTTTAACACCGCTGAAAAAGAACTGAGAAACAGCTCTGTAGAAACTAAAAAAGCTGCAGGACCAAGGTAGGTTCAGAGCAGCAGCAGAGACCCAGCACACTCCAAATGGACCAGCAAAAGTTCAGGTCATCCAAGAAGGATGGATGGGAACTGATAATTTCTCAGTGCCTTTCTCTATTCTCCCTGTCGTTGTTTTTGGAAGGCCTTAGAGGTTACAATCTATTTATAGTCACTCTGTTTTTGTAGTTTATCTCTGCTATAACATCATGTCCTTTGTCCTGACTGCACAATACCAACCCAAAGGAAGTTTTCACAGCTGGGTTCTCACCTCTTGCTTTATTAGCATGCTTTATTAATAGGAAGAGAGACCAGACTACTCTCATCAGGCCGCTTAGCTGGATGAGCATGCTCTCTGTTAATGATCCAGCTCACAGCACACTACTTAAAATGGACATTTTTGGGTATGTGGCCCTACCACAGGGTACTTAAGTTTTAATGTTTATTTGATTTTAAATGTCAGTGTATTTATTACACAGGATTTATTATATTTTCCCTTCCTTAGCAAATGTTCCTGGGTGTATTCAAGAAAAAAGCAAAAGATGTAAATATCTGCTGTGGAGACGCAAAGCAAGAATGGTTCAACAAATTCAAAAATGAAGACATTTTTTACATTGGTCTAAGATCCCCAAATCCTGGGTAAACAGGTGAACTGAAACAAAGGCCTATCAAGCTGAGGGCATCTGAAAAGGGTGCAGCAGTTGTATCCATTTTCCCACGCAGTGACTGGAGGGAAAGTGTAACACCTGTGTCATGGGGAGCTGGCCCAGGTAAAATAATGTAGGTGGCAAAGGAAGTCCCTGAGATGAATTCTATATTTCTAGGCAGAGCTTTCAGTCACCAAACCCAGGTCTTGAGAGAGGACCCTGTGTAAGGGGAGTGCAGGGACCAGGAAACTTGGAGAGCTGGTCCCTGGCAGCGTCACCACGGTGCAGCAGGTGGACAGCCCTGGGCACCGGGAACTGGAGGACATCATCTGCAAAATGAAGGGACTGCTCTTCATGCTGCAGAGGTGCAGCAGGTCTCAGCAGAAGGAGTGCAGCTCTTGACTCAGCCCTTGCAGACACGCAGTAGCCAAGAGCTGAGGCTGCTGGATGATGAAGGGACATTATCAACCACGGACACGGGATGTCACCGCTGCTCCCCCAGCTCCATGCTGGCCAGCTGCAGAGGAAAAGGAGGTCTTGTAAAGTCTGGGATGGTGCCATTTGCTGCTAGGGTGGGTAGCATTCCTTGGGTGCAGGCCCATCATCCATCCTTTAGGGGAGCCAAGGTTTCCAGTCCCACATATGTACTCCTCTGCACCGAGATGAGGAGATGGGGAACGGACCAATTTCAGTAAACAAGAAGTTCCTGGACTCACTGCCAGCTCCTTGAAACTTACATTTAGGAGACTGACTCAGAGATGAACTTTATGAAAATATTATTTAGAGGATTAGTTCATATGGTATTTTTAGCAAAATGATAGTTGAAGAAAAACAGAAAGGATTTACTTTGGGTTTGTTTAATAAATGAAAAGAGCAACGTTACTGTACAATTTCCATATATGCATCAGTCCAGCAGCTGGCACCCTCCTGACCCTTCAAACTACTATCTTCCTCCAGTGCTGTGTTACAGCAGCACACTGCTCCTGGGCCAGCAGAGCCAAGGAGATGTTCATTTCTTGCATAGCAAGCAGGCACCAGCATGGACCTCATCCTCTCCTCACCTGCAGCAGGACTGCAGACCTCACCACCTTCCCATGGGGTGAGGGGGAGCAGAGCCTATCCCAGACTCACTGCCCATCCAGCACAGGGTGGCAGAGCAGGGATGCAAGGTGACACACACGTTGGAGCAGTTCGTGCAGCGCAGGAAGGCTGAGTGTCACACACCTCATGCTTGGCAGGTGCTGACTGTCACTCTCCTGGTCCCCACTTAGAAAACCTTGTCTCATTCCTTTGGAGCTTCTGGGAAGTTTCAGACAGGTTTCAGCTTCTCACTCACTATGCAGCAGTTTCATTAAGCAGACCTAGGAGCTATTTCTTAAGATTATTTTTTCATAGATTTCACTGTTCTTGGGAACTCCAAGAAAACCACAGTAGAAACTGAAGTTTAAATAAAGTTTTTTCGTGCTATTGTATGACTTTCTTGAAAGATTTCCTCTTAACCATTTCCACCTTTAATTATCTCAGAGCACACGTAAGTGTTATAGCATGTTCTTGATAAGGTCAGAATTCGGGAGTCTGCTCAGTAGCTGTCAGATTTATTTTGCATAGGGGATGGTTCTGCTGCCTGTTGGAAGCACAGAGCACCTGTGTGTGAACTACCACACAGTAAATCTACCCTGAGAAAGGCATCTCTGCTGTGCTCTACTGTGCCAAACTCACTGAAACTCCTGCTGGGTATTTGTTGGAGGTTCATTTTCTCACAAACAGGGCAGGACTGCCAGGGTGATGTGTCATGAGCTTTGGTTTTGGGCACCAGTCTCGGCTACAGATACAGGAGATGGCACAAGCTCAAGTCTACCACGAGCAGCTTCCAAATCTCTTTGTTACAGAACATTTTATAAGTTTTTCAGCCAATAGCATATTGCTAAATCTTACAGACTATCCAGTCTTACAGTTCTATCCAATCACTAGAAACGCACGTACACCTTTTTCAAACAATGCTGGCTTGTTTGCTTTCTATTAACAATACACAATACTCTGTTTTTAAACTTAAAACTTTCTACTGTCTTGGAAAGCATATTTTTCTTCAGTCTTAAGGTCTATCTTGGCCAAGCCTAAAAACTCAACTATTGTTTTATGTCCTTGCATGTTGTGTTATTGTATCTTCTTTACTTTCAGGCTTTGCAGCTGCAGCTAGCTCTAAGTTCTCTGCTTTTTCTTTTCTGAGGCCCATTTTCACAGCTTCTGAAAGCTTTCTTGCCTTTACTGTTTCCCACAGGTATTGTCCTTGATGGCTGTATTTCTATCTGCTACTCCCTTTGGCATGTGGCATTCAAGAAAACAAGAAGTGAAGCCACCCATATCCCACACATCAGAAATACCTGATGCACAAGAGTGTCTGTCCACTACCAGCAGCAATATCAGGCAGAGTCTCTGATCAGTGTGGCTGTAAGGCTTCTAGAGCTGGGTAAAAAGGATGCCTAAACATGCTCAGCTGATTATGGTTTAACCAGAAAGTATTGAGGGGTCCTAACAGTGTCTGTGATGGCTGAGATCCCTCTCTACCTGTGGGTTGGGTATAACCTGTAGTGCTGGGGCTGGCCTTAAAACTGATGTAAAAGCAGAGCTGGCATAGATCCTGTGCTGTGTACTCATTCGACAGAAATGTGAGTTGTGCTCCAGGCCAGTTTTGAATGCTGTCTGAACTGGGAACCAGCACTGGTGTCGCTGGTATGGGACAATTCTGCTGCAGGTCTCAGAGGAAACACACCCTGAATTTAGGAGGGAAAGCTGAGATCACAATGCCTTCTGCTCTAACCAAGGGGCAGATGCAGTTAAATATTAACATTGCTGTGATATAGCTATGACATACATGATATAGCTATGGCCCAACAGTGTTACATACATTATTGTGTGTTATGTAAGTGTATCACATACTTTGTGTTTTACATACCTTGCTACATGTGTGTCTAAGAATAGACATTCACCTGGGTGGTCTCCACAGGTATGACTAACCATCCTGCCCACCCACTTTCAACCTTAGGGCCTCAGAGAGACAATTTAATGACAGTTTAGGCTCACAATTTCCTTATACGCTCATAGTTCACTTACTCTCATAGTTCACTTACTCTCGTATTTATGGGAGCAGCCCAGCAATTCAGAAGTTATCAGTAATCTCTCGTACTGAATGGGCAGCTTGCTCCATAGAAGAGTCAGGACATATATTTTACAAGGTCACTCAGTCCAAAATCGCTCCTTTGAGAACTGCCTGTGCATTGTAAAACTGCCTGTGCTGCCAGCTCTGCAGCCTCAGTCTCAGGAAAGCAGAGAGGGACCACTGCTGTGGGCATGGCTGGCCCTTGGCCACCACCTGCAAACCCTCCCTGCACACACACAGGGACATGCTGCTGCTCCACTGCAACTCCTTCTGTGAATGCTGCCTACACTTTGTCCTTATTTTTGTCTTGATCTGATTAACAGGCTGAGCTTCAGCAGTCACTTGCTTGAATTCATGCCTTAGTTTCAGTCCACTGAGAATGGCTCTTCCACATGGAGCTCCCCTGCCTTCACTCAGCCAAATCCTCCCGAGTCAAAAGTGGACCTGCTCCAGCTCAGCAGAGTCCCCGTGCTGGGTTTATCTTTCAAACGTACAAAGTGCCAAGTTCAGTGATCTCATTCCACCCACTCCCTTAGCTGTAAAGAGGCTCAGTTTTCCCATGGATATTTCACTTCAAAAGATGCTTGTTGAAGAGCTGTCCAGGCCTATGGTGCTCAAGAATCACATCTCACTGAAGCATGTGGGCAGCTTCTTCCCACCTACCGCTGCTCCAAACAGGATATCTGGTGGTGACTGTCTCATTGCTTCTTCCATCACTAATGTCCTCCCACTGTTTCATTTCTTACCCTGGAGGCCTCTATGAGGGCATTTGTTGCAGTAGGAAGGGAAACACCAAAGCCCACTGGGCAGCACAGACAAGCAATTAGCATGGGAAGACTCAAGAAGAAAACATTGCTCTCTATTTCTTATTTCATGTGGTATGCATTTGGATTCAAATTTGCCTGCTAGCTCGAGTCCTTATGCTTGACTCCCTCACTTCCCTGACCAGCCTCTCTTAGTGTACTTTTAGCTAGTCCCACTGAAATGTCAGCAGTCCTGGGGCTAAAGTGAAGCAGGGCTGTCTGCATTCATGATGGGCTGGTAGAGTTCAGTCCAAATTCTCTACCAAAGGTTGATTGCCTCTCTACAAATGTTGGGTCTGTAGGTTCCCTTTGGACTTAAACTACTGACACCATCTTGCCATTGCTCTTTGGTGGTTTTCTTTACCCTTGAAAACCCTGAGAAACTCTATTTATTGTGTCTGTATTACCTCACTTGTAGCTGCAAATGGATTTGTGTCATCAGTGTATTTCATTACCTCTCAGAAGTGTAGACAGATGCCCAAATGTTCACAAAACCAAATGACAAGATACCAAAACCCAAACACTTACAACACAGGCTAAGAAATGAAAATAAAAGTTGAGAGCAAGAGCTCTTAGCTTGTCCTGAAGGGAAGACTTTGGAGCACCTGCCATGACAAGTAGTGCTGGATATCTCCTCCTCTCCTGGGGCAGCACATCACTTCCAAACACCTTGGATGTCAGAGGCATCAGGCTTAAACACGAAACCTCACAGGCCAATGTGCCATTTCTCAGCTACAAAAGGACTGTTTTTTAGAGCAATTTGTGCAGAAGAAATAGCTTCATTTCCTGCTGAGCAGAAAGCTCTTTTAGAAACATAAATGTCCAGTCTAATAACAATTCTGTAAACAAACACTGACAAACTGCATCACAGCTGTGTGCTTATGATACTTAACTCCCCAAAGATTCAAGCTTGCGAAATACATTTGAACTCCTTTTGCATTAGGAAAAAGAAATATTCATACCCAGAGTCAAGAAGTCTTTTCTTAAACCTTCTGCTTAATTTGGGTTGATCCCCAATTACTATTTTCCTAGATTAGTATTAACTGCTTTATTGTTCAGGGTTTTGTGTCTGATTCCAGGCTTTCTGTCATTTAAAGAGCAATTTATGGTGCCAGAAGATATAGAGGGAATTCTATAATTGCCTGCCTCTCGTTAGACCACATCCACACCAGTGATCCTAACAGCTGCACAATGATATGCAAGGAGCACGGCTGTCAGAAATTCAGAAAAATCATTTCTCACAGTGTTATACCACCCTTTATTCTATTTTATCCTGGTTTAGATAACCCAGTCCTCTGGTTAATGGCATTTTGTTGTCTCAAGGATCAAACAGGATTTCTGAAGGGGCTGGGCCAAAACCAGGGGCAGCAGGAGGAATCAAAGGGGACTGTCACACATTGAGGCAGGGCAGAGAGGTGAGTTAAGGAACTTTGACAGTGAGCAATTGGTCTCAAAGGAGAAGAGCAGTCTCTCCTCATGCCCCCTGTTCCTGTCCATCTTCCCATGGCCAGGACACTTTGCTCCAGACCAGTCTGACGAGACAGAGAGTCACCATCCTCTTCAGCCAGCCACCCATCCCTCAGAGAAGCACTCCCCTCTCCCCCTCTGCATAGCTGCCATTCCCACTCTGGAGGTGGAGAAAGGCTCGGGCCAGGCCAGAGCTCCAGAAAGCAGGAATCTGGAGCCCCCTGATGATGGAAACAATAATAAGATGTGCTGCTCCCTTGTCACCTTCACTCCTCCACCTCTCAGAGCAGCAGCATGGGGAGCAGAGACCTGCAGAGGTGGGAACAGGACATCCCTGCTCTGATCCCTGCAGGACAGCCTCAACCCCTGCCACCATTCTTGGTCCTGCTCTGAGCCTGGTGGGGTGCCAGGGATGGCCCCATGCCTCACCTTGTGCTGTGCAGCTGCGATACCCTCTCTGAGCACAGCGGTAAGTATGAGATTGATATGTGTCATCTAGGAACCTCTTGAGCACTCACACTCACAAGACCTGACTGCAAAATTAAATGCTTGTAATTAACTACATTTTAAAGCCTTGGAACAGGGCCAGTTCCAAACTGCAAACCTGCTTGCTAGTTGCCAGTTTGCTTTCTCATATTTATTTTCCTTCTTTCTTTCTTCCCTTTTGAATTCACAAGCCCTCTTTGAGCTGCGCTTCACATGACACCTACTCAACTTGCCTCCTCATTCTTATCCAAGCATGAAGCAGCTCCCACACCTGCAGAGCTGTGGTCCAAAAGAAGCTTCTACAAATGGGAGAGAAGGAGTCAATGAGTTTAAACCAGCTCAGGAGTGACCATGTCCAGGCTGAGAAGAGAGAAACAAGCACCACCTCAGCCCCTGACAGGTAACTTTGTGTGCAGTTACCCATCATGACAGCAAATCCTACCTTCTCCACTGGCAGAAATGTATGCTGTGATGCACCCCCAGTCCCCAGCTCACCCCAGCCTCTGTTGTTTATCAAGCCCTCCGAGTAGGATCTATAGCCTTGTAGTACCCATACTGTTTGCACTGCTTGTCTCAGGTAGGTCCTGCTACCTCTACAGCAGGTATCAGCAGTTCAGCTATGCCAAGGAAGTAACAAACCTATGGCTTAGACTGCAAGCCTTGTGAGGATGGGGCTTGTTCTCTGCAGTCACACTGAGCTGCTCAACAGGAAGCTGAAGCCCTGGGAGCCATGGGTGGCTGTGGTGTCACACAGGGATAACCATGGATGTTGTGTGCTGTACCTGTGCTGTGACATCCCAGAGCTGGGAAGGCTGGTTTGCCCAGCTCCATCCTTGGCTCTGCTGATAGATGTAGTTACCCCTTCCAGACAGCTCTTGGAGGAGTGACACACTGTATTAGGAATGGCAAAAGTACGACACAGACCCTCTTAGCCTGGTTGCAAAAGAGAGCAAGTTTTATTCTTCCAGATCTTCTTTTATAGACAGTTCTGAGAGATAAAACTCTCACTGGTCATGAAACCAACACATCACCATCATTGGACAATTAGGAACAACACCCCTTGACTGTTTCTTGCAAGTAAACAGTGGCAAAAGCCCCTGCAAAGGTTGTTTTCCTTCTCTAAGGACTATTTCAATTCCTCCTTATGATTTCTCAGGCCAGAGTGACATGGTTTCACACAGGCTCAAGCTAATGCCTGAAGCCTAAAAGTCTCTTATTTGACCATTGTCAGTTTCCTCAGGAGGGATTTTGTGAAGTGCAATGTGGGTGGGCTCAGGAAAACTCTCTGATCAGCATTTAAAACAACCTATGCGTTTTTCCTGAAGTGCCTAGCACAGCCTCCAGGCTCTGTGCCAGGAGTTACAGGGCTGCCTGGACGCCTTTGCTCACTTTGGTAACCTGTTATCAGTGCACCCTTTGATAAGAGCGGCTCTACAAACCCCAAGCTCACTGTGGGGTGACCTTGCCATCTCCTTGGGAAGTCAGAACAACAGGACCCTACAGACCATGGCACAGGTTCTCAAGAAGCCAAGCTGCCCCAGGGCCAGTTGCCTCTCCCTGGGCATTGCAAGCATCCTCATCCTGGCCCAAAGAGTGCTCACACAGCACTCCAGCAGCCATGAGGCCAAATGCCAGTGGTACAAATGCAGCTCAGCATGCTCCTGGTCTTGGCAAAAGCCATGCCACCTCATGACTGCAGAAATGAAACCTTCAGAGGACAAACTCCATGAACACATCATGCCCTGTGCCATGGCAAAAGCTGAGGGGTAAGAACTGAGGAGTTAGAACTGAGCTGTCTTTGTCACCAAGGGAGATATTACTAGGTTGCACAATACTAAGTGGTAATTAATGTGCAAGGAAGAAATGAGCTCAAGCTGTGACTTTTGGATCTAGATGCAAATAATCTTAAACTAGAGGGTTTTGCCAAATATAGTGTGATTATCATCTGAGAAAAATGTATTAGTAGTATATGAGCCAACCATAAAGTACACTTTGTTTCTCTCAGTTATAAAATAAGTTCCCATGGTGCAAATAAATACCAAGTGCAAACATGAGCCTTTTGAAATAACTCGAGCAGCCTAAAAACAAGGTGCATAGGCTCCCTCTACAGTCAGTTTTTAGGTACCTAGCTCTCAGTGCTGATCTGAAGAGCTGAGATCCCATGACCCAAGCTCCTGTAGGCTGTAGAAAAGGGGATGGAGCCTTTGCACCAAGCAACCAGACTGGCTCAGCCTGGCTGAAGTACCTGCACCCCAATGAACAGGCAGTGCATCTCAGTGGATGCATGATTTGCTGTTTGCATGGATGTTTCCAGTGATTCTCCGTCACATCCCTCTGAAGCAATCATGTCCTGCTCAGGTACATAGTAGCATGTGATTATGGCAGACAGCATGCTCAGAGCTCCCTGTTGAAAGTCTGTGTTCTTGATATATTCACAGGAAACAGAGCTATGATAAGATCCAAAAGCACAGGCAAGTACTGAACCAAAATCATCCCTAAGTGGCAAGGATGAAAGAGTGATTCACTTAGAAGGAAATTGGTGCAGAAGTGTTTACTCACACAAGAAGGTTTGTGGGACAACATGTCAGCATGCTCCTGGTGGGAAGGTCTGAATGGGAAAGTCTGTGTAAGGCACCTCTAGCAAACTGTTTTAGCCTAAATTCTCAAAGACCTGAAAACCAGTTTCTCTGGAAAGCTAACCTGCTAGAACTCCCTGCCGCAGTTTCTCAGTCTTCATGAGTGACTTCATGAGAAGATGCTGTCAGGTCTTTGAATTGGGGCTATTGTTTGGCAGCCAACAGCTATTTATACAATCATTATCAGTATGCCTTTCATCTGTAATATTTTACAGGAGCATGGTAGGCTTGGCTTTGTTCACATTTCACCAGCCCTTCAAGCCTACATCTAAAACTCAGGAAGGTCAGAGTACAGGAGCATTTACCCCAGTTTTTGAAGGCTGATGTGTTTTAAAGCAGTCATGGTAATGCTTCACTACTGCAGACTGAAGGGATTACTGATTACAGCCAGCAAACCTGTCACACGTGACAGTGTTTCATGAACCTGCCACTGCAGAGTGATATGGATCTTCTGTCAGGGGCACAGATGCCCTCTGCTAACAGAGCTGCTTTGGCTTTCTTCCCTTTTCTCATCTGGCTGAATTACCTGCTATGTGCTGATTAATGCTCTGCTGCATCTGTGCTAATAAATGGGGAGGCTGGAGGCAATGGCTCACCTCTGTGTGAAACATCCCCTGTCAGGGTGATCTTTTCCCTCCTGACTACCAGAAACAGCCTGTCTGACATCACCTCCCCAGACCTGCCTGGGTGTTGTGAGGTGGTAACAGGAATCAGGCAAAACAGTACTGGGAAGGGTGGTAAAGGTGTTTAGTTTTTCAACTCAGATGTCACCCTGGCAAGCTCTCATGCTACCTCCATTCACATGCACTCAGATCCACCACCACAACTGCATGCATGCTCACTGCCTGCTCTGTCCCCAGCAAAGTGGAAAAAAAACCACACTAAAAACATCATAAAGACATCACACTGATAAGATATCCAGGTGACAAGAGTCACATGCCTTTATACAGGTCGGATGGACCACTCAGTTGCCCAAAGACTGGTGAGACAATACACATGAGGGAGTCTGGTCAGGATTATTCAAGGGCAGCTTGGATGACAGTAACCAAAACCTCTGGACATCCTGAAATACGTAAAGCTACTCAATGTCATTCCCACTGAAGGATAACGCTTTGCTTCCTGGCGATAAAGAGAATACTCACTGAAGGTTTTTCAGAAGGAAAAACATTAATCATAATCAAAGATACAACCTTCTGCCAGCATAACTGGCATGTGAACACCACACTAGCAGCTCTCTTCTTGTTTTCTCCAGCAAGTAACTACAGTAGGCAGAATCAGGAAAGGGAGTAGAGCAGATTTCTAGAGTTTATGCACTTCTTGCTGTACTTAATTCAGTTTTGGCTGGGACAGGCTTTAGCTGTTAACCACTGCATCAAAGATGTGCTCTGCTGAGTAGTCTGTGTGCAGGAGGGTACAAGGTTTAAAAGCTGCTGGTGCAGTGAGCTCCTTGAGCATTAACAGAGGGAATAGTCCCTTCTCTGCTTCTAATGAAACCATACTGAACAGAGATAGGTAAACTCTTCAGCTGTAAGCAGTCAAAGGGCTGGGCTTTCCTTAGCTGCAAAAGATGTTTAATGCAAAGGAGCAGTCCTGTTTGTGGGACTTCTTTTTAATGGGGATTTTTACTGGGGATTTTTTTAATGGCTCTTTTAAATATATATTACCTACCACCTCAGTTTTCTTAATTATTTAGTTTTGTGCTCCATGAAACTCAGAGGGTCACGGAATGCTCCTCAGGGGAAAATTAACCCAGGGACAGCAGCCTGCTCAGAGGTTCCCTTCAGAAGCACTAACCAAGCTACAGAATCTTTGTCTGACTTAGAAAGATTTGCAGAAGACAGAAAGACGGTAGAAATTTTTCAGGCAGATACTGTTGCCCATAGATGTTTTTTGTCCAAATCCACACTTTTGATGTTCAGCTGCACGGAATCTCTTCCAGTCCTCATTGGAGGAAATGGGGAACAGCATGAAAGGACCTTGTGCAATCATGGCCATGGGAACATGACATTAATCACCCTCTCAAGTAGAGGAGGCTGAGGATGTCTCCACTGTTTAATCACACATTTACACATTAGCATTGTCTAATAAATTATCATTAAATAGCTTCAAACTGTTTGTGAGATGGGGCTGTATCTTGCAGCAGCCTCTCCACCCTCTGCCTGCCCAGGGTGCAGGGCAGGGCAGGGCAGGAGGCAGAGGGCAGGATGGGCACGCAAGGGCTGGTGACCAATTTCAGGGCCACTCTCTGTTCCCTGAGTGTGGGTCAGCTGCATGTGAACCCCTGCAAGTTCAGTTTGGTCACCTTTGACTCAGAGGCCCCAGCTCATACTGCAGTGACGGGTCTGCTTCCCATTTCAGGAACACTATTCTTTAACCACTAAGTAGCTAAAAGAAATCTGCCCTGTTGTGGTTTTGCTGTCTTGTTTTCTCTTATTCCCTCAAAAGAGCATACAAGCAGTCATCTATGTCCACTGTAATTCTCCAGTTGTATATGCACATGAGGGAAAGGATCATATTTCTTTAGTAGTATTTAGGGCCTCTGAAATTACTGGACAGAGTAATTGTCACATGTCCCATACTGTGCAGATTCTTAGTGACAGACTGAAATGGCCATAAGCTAAGACTCCAGATCTTGCATTTCAAGTATGTCATATATTAAAGAAAATAACAACAGAAGCCAAAATGAAGAGCCAAGGTGTGTTTAGAAACCACATTTAACAAAGGTTGCAACGTGAGACTTGACAATTGACAAAGTTAACTAATTATATGCTTGTGAGTTTCCATGATTTGTGACACACAAAGATGCCAACCCTAGATGACATTTTAGAGTACATTGGAGAATTTGACTTCTTTCAGAAGAGAACCTTCTTTGTCTTATGCCTGCTTTCTGCTACTCTTGCTCCCATTTATGTGTGGATTTCTTTCCCGGGTTCACCCCTGAGCATCGCTGCTCCAGCCCCGGGGTGGCTGAGCTGAGCCAGCGGTGCGGCTGGAGCCTGGAGGAGCAGCTGAATCACACAGTTCCCGAGTGGGACGGCCACGGGGCCAGCTTCAGCAGCCGCTGCAGGAGGTACGAGGTGGACTGGAACACAACAGGCATCAGCTGCACTGACCCCCTCAGCAGCCTGCTGGGCAGTGGGAGCAGCGTGCCCCTGGGTCCCTGCCGGGATGGCTGGGTCTACGACTCCCCAGGGAGCTCTCTCGTCACAGAGGTAAGGCATAGCTTGTCCAGAAAAATCACTCCTGCCTGCACAGTTTAAAGATTGAATATGCTGGATTAGTAAAGGTTGTTTTTGGTGTACAGTCTTAGTCTGACTGCTAATAAACACTCAATATCAGAACCTGCTAGGCACCTAGGGCAAGGGTTCATATGCATGAACAAGGGGAAATTATTGCTTTTCCCAGCAGCATAATACTGCAATCTTGTCATCAATGGCTATTCTCATAATTATTATTTCCATCACCCAACTGAGGGTAGCACCCCATAGCCCAAACTGAGGAACTGCAGCTTTGGATGATAATCCAAATACCCATCCATAATGAACAAGAAGCAAAGTATAGGGCTACATTTCTCACATAATGCTTTAGCAACAGCAGTTATCTCAATTTAAAGTATCTAAACCAGATAATCTAGAATATGAAAGCCAATGCAAACCAGTACTAATAGCCTTAAAGCCATGTAGATACCTGAAGTATAGGAATGACCTCCAAACAGATCTCTTCTCCTTCTCCTCCAAATCTGCCAAATCTGTATTAGCTATACCTAAACTGTGCCTAGCAGATGTTTCTGTCACTCCATCTTAAAAAAGTGCATTGCTGGATACTTCACAGCTTCCATGGGTAGGGTATCCGTATTTCCTAGATTCACTATCATCAGTGTTACAGAGCAAGTCTATCTCATTTTCCCTTGGGACATATGGGCTGGGGCAGGGAAGAGCATTCCAGCTGTCCTCCACACCAGGGAAATGGGTTGAGCTCTTTGGAATGGCCCCAGCAAACTCATCTTGGTTAGAAAAAGATTAAATAAGCAGCCAAATGCATCCATGCTTCTTTCTGGGCTGAAGGCTAATTACACTTGAAGGAATATTTCCAGCTGTAGAGAAGTTATTACCAATTTGCCCTCCTCCCTTTGTTGGGTGTGTCCTGACAACGTGTTAATGGTAAATCAAAAGCAAGTTCCCAAATACCTGTTCCCTTCAAAGAAAAGACAGCCTAATCCTGGGCCTTTTGCCAGTGTTAATGAGATGAGTGACACCCCAGCCCCTGGCTCCACCCAGCAGGGTTCATGGCAGCACCTCCATCTCTCTCATCTGACACTGATTTTGCAGCAAGGAAATACATGGTTTGAGACAGATCTTGGCATCTGGGAAGGAGACAATGCTCCAAGCCTCCTCCAAATTTCAAGGCGATGGGTGATGACAAGAGGATGAGATTTTTCTGAACTTTTTTTATTTGTTCTTTCAGAGTTTTCCTCCCTTTCTCACTCTCCTTATGTGTCATTGTGCAACCATTTTCTGGAGTGTAACTTTCACAAGGTTGAGGAAAATCTGAACAAGATGTATTGCCGATGTCAGCTAAGAGGATAGAGGGTTTCTTACCCTCTGTTTTCTAGTTGATGCCATTGTTTTCCTTCCTTCTCAAACAGCCATGGTTTGTGGGGAATGCCCCAGAGCCTGGAACTGTTTGCCCTTACAGTTTAATCTGGAGTGTGAGGACTCCTGGAAGCTGGACCTCTTCAAGTCATGTGTGAATGCTGGGGTTTTTTTATTGGTTCCATACCAGACAGGTGTGTGGTGTGTGGACAGGTATGAGGTGAACTCTTTCTTCTGGTTATTTGCTTTCTGATGTTGTTGAACAACATTCACAAATCAGAAAGAAAGTAAATGCAACCAAAACCTGATTGAAAAGATCTGTGTGTCACTTTAAATGGAGATGTGTGCTGGTTTCTAAGGTCCTACTTTCAAAGGCTGTTGTGACCCAAGAATCCACAAAAATGCCAAGGTATCACTCCACTTTTACAGCCCTGAGGAATTCACACAAATGAAGAGACTTTGTTTTCTCTCACAGGTGCAAACTGCAATGCAAGCTCAGAGTCCAAGATGAAATCTTAACTCTTGCACCAAGAGCTATTTGCTCATCTTTGCAATAAATTTGTTTCACATTAATTTTAACAGAATCCAGATGGACATAAATTTATTTCAAAATAAGAGAGTTTTTCTCAGACAAAGAAATAGAAGCAGTTATTTCTCCCCAAGTTTTATCTGATCCTCCTTTTTCTCAGCTGAGTCTGTATTTAGCCAGTTCTAGATATTATTGTCCCTCATTTCCTCTTTTCCATCACAGTTATCATTGTGTTATCATATATCTGGCCAATGGATTGTTTTTTTAGGTTAGACTCTGAACAGATTTAGTGCTTTGTAGCTGATCTGCCTCTGCATATTTACCAAATTTTTCAGTAAAATAACAAGTGATGATGAGACTGGAATTTCAAGAAATTCAGGTAGCAGGCAATGAACAATCCTTCTGGAGATCCAGTCTATCTTGAGTTGGTTTTTTTGGGGGTTTAATTTTGTTTGTTTGTTTGTTTTTATTTTGTATTCTCAATAGCCTTTTCTTCCCAAGACTCCCCCAATATTGTCTCTGTTGAACAGATATTAGTATTGTTCCCTTTCTTTCACTGTCCCACTCCTCCTATGGGAAGGGACATAGCCATTTCCTATAGCACTTCTGCAGTGTCACAAAATTAGGATGAAACTGTGTTTGTCGCACTGGTCCCTGCTCCCTAGCTTCAGTGCAGGCAGACACACCATCAGTTAGGTTGTGCAGACAAATCTGCTTGTGAAGAAACTCGTCTATGCACAGATTGGACAACTTGCTTTCCCATCCTCATCAAATTGTTACCATACTTCCAGTGGTCCAGACCAGCTTTTTTATAAGCTTTCTGCTTCAATGGAACTTTTCATCAGTAGATAGTGATTTATTGAAGTAACTCTTTGTGGCTACATCTTGTGTCTACACTTTTGACAAAAGAAATTCTCAGGTGAAAGACATCAAATGGCTACAGCAATACCACTAAAATCCTAGATACAGTCTTCCATCCTGGGATGGAGTCCTGTGTCTGATTTCCAGGACAGAAGTGGACAGACTTATGACAATTTCAGCTTTCCTTCACATGCATTTTGGAAGATCTTTGGTTTTTTTTAATCAGAAACATTTGTCACCTCCCTCGTCTTCTCATTCCCTTAAATCCAAGTTCTTGTTTTCTGACTAATCTCCGAGTAAACTTGAAGGCATTCCATCCTTTTTTCCCAGAAGTGAGGCTTGGGTGGTGGTGCACCCTCATCCAGGCATAACAGGACATGAAATAGCAGAGGGCAGATCCCATGGTTGTCAGAAGCACCACTCTTCAGATCACCTTTCCAAGCAATCATGTTCCCTGGCAAAGGCATTTCTTGCCACCATATGATGGTGAGAGCCAACAGAAACCAGAGCTTCCAAATTCAGAGTCGTTTATAGCCTAAATGCTCCTCTGTCTCTCTCTGTCAAAATACTGAAGGATCTTTTCACAAAGCCTTTTTCTGAAGCAGGGGTATGAAAAGACATGAGGGAGTAAGAAATAATTCCTCCTAAGATAAAACATGTCCATGTCAGAGTGTTAAGGGGTCTCCACTCTGCTCATACCACCCTGTCCCAGCTCATGCTGCTCCTGCACTGAGAGCACCCAAGAGCAACACAAGTACCATAACCAGGATGTATTGCACTCAGGGGGAAAACAAAACCACAAGTCTTAAATGTGGTCTGATGAGGCTCTCATGGGCTGAACTTCAGGGCAAGTCAAAAATGTCTGTATGTCAGGCTCATGAGAAGATGAAGATTGAATGATGGGAGCTGCTGATGTTACTGTGGAAAACAAAAGCCACTTATTTTGGCTGGGACCTATTATGGTGGTATTCTTGTTAGTGGATGTTGACTAATTAAATGGCTTTTATAATTCATACTTCTAACTGAATATGTATCTCTGTCAGCTAGAGGTCAAATGCCTTTCCAGTGTTCCAGACAGCTGTTTCTTTTGGAAACCCTCTCTTTCTGACTATCAGTGAGTCATAGTGATAAAGGGAATGAGAAATGACAGTAGTCAGCCAGGGTTGATAAGAAAATATGGAAAGATCACAGTTAGCAGACAAACCCCCGTTATAAAGCTATGGCAGCTTTGAAAGATGGGCTGGAAAGCTATATCAGAGCAATCTTGAATTCATTGGCCAAGTCATTAACCAAAAGTGAGCAATGACCTGGAAACACAAGACGGGGAGATCCCTGAAATTCCATAGAGATGGTTAATGATGCAAAGGGAAGAGCAGATATAGAAGACTGCTATTCAAAACTAACAGACACCCTCTTCAGCCTCTTCAAACCTTTTGGTTTACCTCCTACCCTTCCAGGAGCTCTTTCTTCTCTTTTTTTTTTCCTCCACAGCTTTGGGCACAAACTCTGCCTTCTGGTCACAGTCCTCCTCAATGCAGTTTCAGGGGCTCTGCTGGCCTTTGCACAGAGCTACACCTGGATGGTGACATCCTGCCTGTTCCAGGTCAGCAAGGGAGGCTGGCTCACAAGGTCTGTCCTCAGTTATGCAGTTTGTAGTTGCACCTTCTGGGCAGGGACCACTGTTTAGCAGCAGGGCTGACCCCCACTGAGGCCATCTGATTGTCAAAGCACTGGGTGTAATAAAGGCAGACTTCCTGAGCCAGAAATGTTTTTGCTTCACTCCCTCATGGACCATCCTGCAATATTTTTTTCTATTTGCCTCCTGAACACATTCATGTTTCTGGTGTCCCAGGGCATCTGACATCAGCAACTCATGTGGCAGGAGCGGGAAATTAATGAACATTTTCTTTTGCTTCTTATAAAACCAGAAATCTCTTTGGGCTGTTCACTCAGCTCATTTCTGTAGTAAGGAGTGCAGTCATAGCCCAACTCTTCCTCCAAGCTACAGCTGACTCTGCACAAAAGTAACATAGAGGCAGTGTCTGATTTACTGTCACAATTCCCTCTACCTCCCTTAAAATCTTGGTACTGTTGGTTGGTTGATAATTCAGCTCCCACCACCCACGCATGAGCACTGCCACTGTAGGAGCCTGGGGCATCCTTTTCCCTCCTAGTTTTCCTCCTCTTCTTCCACAGAAATATGTACTAAAAATAAGCATCTCTAAGCCCAGGTTGGCTTTTAAGGTTTGGCATTCCAGAATTTGACGAGATATTAGGCAAGCTGGAAAATGAAAAATAAAAGACAGTGAGGAGCTGGAGGCAGTGAATCCTCAGGACATGTTGGGCTGCATACAAGTGCATCAAGAGTGACAGGGAAGGGGCAGAAAGCCCCATCACAGCCACCCCTGGGACCAGCACAAACAGTAACAGGACACTCTGCCCTGCATATTGAAGCACATGAAAGTTTGTGTTTATGCATGAATGTTTTCCTCATCGCCTGAGACTGATTATTTACATGGCTAAACTCCCAAGCATCTGTCAGAAATAAGTACTGAGGCGGGGAAAAGTTAAGCCAAAAAAAAGATATGGCTTTTAAAGTAGTTCTCCCTCCATACCATGGTGGAAAAATCACTGCTGTAGTGCCTTTGAAGGCTGAAGAGCCCTCTCCACAGCTCTTGGGAAGCTGTGATTCACATCATATTCATCAACTTATATTTATTCTCTGGATTTGAGTTTGTCTCCTGACCAGCTCTAGATGTGCAAGACGGCTCAATTTCTTAATATTTTAAAATATTAAGGATGTAGTGCTGTAGAGTAGGGATGGGACAGGAACACAGAAGTGTCCAAACAGCAGCCATGCTTGCATGTTGGCATTTGGATTTAGGTGCTAACAGCAACAGCAGAGAACAAGAACAGTGCATAAAAAGGTGCAGCCCTTGGCCACAAGACCATCTGCCCATCAGATGATGCCATGGAGAACACCAGGAAATTTGTAAAATTAAAGCTGGTTGCCAAAACCCAGTTGGTGAAACCTGATGGGCATCCCAAAACATGGAGCTTTTATGTTCTCTTCAGGCATAGTTGATACAATGTCCAGGTTTAAGTAATTAGGTGAGGGGCAGAGTCTTCTTAAGGAGTCTGTTTACTTGCTCCCAGGTTTCTTACCAGAGTCAGATGGTGCTTGGTCCTGAAGTGCTCCTTCCCAAGCTCCAGGGACAGCCCTGGCCCTGATTATGCTCCAGCAGCCCCAGGAGCAGACAGGCTTCAGCTAGTCTTGAGGGGAAGGGAAGCTGTGTCACTGTCAAAGTGTGTTCCCTGAGGCAGGATATGAGCACCACTCATAGCCTGGGGGTGACACACTCCTGCCACCCCCCAGGACACAATGCTGCTGCTCCCCATTTTGAGAGCAGCCACATGCAGCTGGACCAGCTTTTACATCTCTTTGACTTCCCAGCTCCAGGAAGCAATCCATGAATGGGGAAAAGGTCACCAGCAAAGAAATGAAGGAAGGACATTTGCCCTTGCACTTATTAAGCAGCCACCAGAAGCAGATGCCACTATCACATGTAGGTGACCGCAAAGCAAAGGGTGTGCTAGAGCCTGCCACCTCTGTAGCTCCTGCTGTGCCAGCAGCAGTGCTTATGGGAATAAATACCAGTGTGATGGGCAAGGGGCTTGGCACTAGGCTTTTGTAGTTACACATTTATTCATCTCAGCTTCTGTTTTGCTTGACTTGTTGCGACTGACCCCATTTTCTATCTGCAACAGGTTTTATATCAAAGAACTGTAAGTCAGAAATTCTGACAGATATCTTTTAGTGCAGAGCAGAGACATGACTTCAACCAGCAGGACACCAGCTCTACCAGACACATAATTACACCCCCACAGTTCCTCCTGCCTTCTAAGGACAAGCTTATGCCCCTCTGATCCTGAAGCAAATGTTAATTTTGCAACTGCCTGGGCCAAAGTCATGTCATTCCTGATCTGTCCCTAATCTTTTCGAGGCAACCTTGCCATGGCCCTGCCTCACTGCACAACACGCTTCCCTGCCTTGGAGGCCCCCACAGCAACACTGAACATTAACTGAGCCTCAGGTCAGCTGAAAGCAGGTGCAAGGTCACTGGGATCCAATCCTGGGGGAATTTCACCCTGCCTGCTCGAGTCCAGCAGTGTCTTGCTCAGCTGGGAGTTCTCTCCCTGCAGCTGATTATCAAAGGGCAGAGGTATCTTGTACCCTGCTCATGGTACCCTTATGGAAAGCCAGTGTTTTCCAGCAGATAGGGAACAGCAACACAGGGAAGGGGAGCCACAGAACCACTGTCCCTGTTTTGCTCTGCAACCACAGGCCTGTTGCAGTCGCTCAACAGGATGGACTAGGACATTTCTGAAGGTGCTGGGTATTTCCTGGAAGACCCAGTGCTGTTCCTGACTCTCCTTGATGCACCAGACCCTGACCAAGGGTCCTGCAAGTCCCCAAGCCTGATCCCAGCTCACTCCAAAGGAATGCCCCTGCAGGGCACATGTATAATGCCATTACCCTATAAAGGATCATAAGTGTTTCTCCTACGCACTCTTTTTCATGCTCTGGAGTTGCCACATGCCCATCCTTGTGAGTAGCCAATAAAATAGGAGAAACTAAAAATAAAATTTTTAAAAGCTCTGTGTGAGTTGTCACATGATTGAACCAGGTTTGTAGTTACCTTGATTCTACAATGGAGATAAATCTTAATAAATATTATGCTGCCTCTTCTTAAAAAAAGCAAACAAAGTCAGACTTTATGGAGACTTACAAAGTTTTGTTGGTATGGATCCCACCATACTCAAGTTAGACCTCTTGAAGTCCATATTGAAATCCACACAGCTGATACAAAAATTTCCCAGCCCTAAAATATGTTTCTCTTAGTGTACAGAGGGGGAAGCAGCTATGCAGCAATAGGGACAATCCCATCAGAAAACCCTAAACACTGTAAATAAAGGATATGCATAGAAATTGAAATAAGAGAGGCAAGATTTTTGAGAGGGTATTTATTCTAAGTGGCATTTCCACGCTACTGCCCTAAAGCACACTACCCTGTAAGAGTTATGCCTTCTTCAGCCACGTCCTGCTTCTGATCCTTGGACATGGAGATAGATATTTTTGGTCTTTGGAGCACTTTGCCTGCAAGAGTAATAAGACATGAACATCAACCAGGAATGAAGCTGTTCATGGAGCACCTAACTTCAAGTTCTTCACCTGCTCTGCCTTTGCCCCAAGAAAATGATCAGATATATATTTCCCTAGGTTTGCTCCTCAGCAAACCTAGTCTGCTCCTCAGCAGATACCGGTGCTTCACTTCATGTGAAACTGCTATCAAGATTGCCCTTGTGCTGTTCAATTGTTAATAATTATTAATTAATATTATAAATACCATTTATAATGGTGTTGCAGCACATTTGAGAGACTAGTGCAGCTATTCACAGGCCAGTAAAGGCCTAGGCTACTTGTTTTCAAGATGCCTAGGTAGACATGGGATAAAAGAAGTCCTGAATCTGTCCAGTGAGAGTCTGGAAATTACCCAGCAAATTCTTGGAAACAAACAAGGCAGCCAAGTAATCCCTGGATTACCCCTGGACAGGGATTTTGCCCAGTTTCAAGTGAAAACTGCTACAAGTTCATCATCATGACTCACCTGTGAAAGTTTTCAACATCCTCCACAGTCTCAGGCAAAACTCTTCCTTTAGTTTCAGGCAGAAGGAGCACCAATCCACCCGCAATCAAACCAAGCACAGCTTCAAAACAGAGGCACAAAGAGCTTGTAAGCATTTGTCAACCACTTGCTACTGCCAGACAGAACAGACTTGTCAATGGCATTTTATTTTGTTCTTCATACAAGATGTACACCTCAAGTCTCTATATACAAAACTATAATTTAGCTGGTGCTAAAATGGAAGGATGTGGCTGCCCTGTGGAGACAGCACCAAGACAAGTTGTCTTCTGAGTTATGCATGAACTAGGACACCTCAAACTGGTTGATATAAACTATAAAGGATCCTTCCTTTATAGAGGAAAGAACTCTTTTTAGTGCTAAAGCATGCCAGAAAACATATTCCATCTTTATGCTATTCCCATAAGATTAGAAAATGTATACACAATGTATTACCTTCTAAGCAATATGACCAAATTCTCCTCTGATAATTTTTTTATCCAGTTTGTACATGTTTGGCATGTATTTTAAATCTACTAAGCGCCCTTCTAGATGTCCTGTCTGTTAAAATCTGCATATTGCCATTCAAGGTATTTTTCTATAAATAATGTGCTGACCTAAAGAGTCACAGAAGTGTTGCAGGCCTTGACCTGAGAGTTCAGGTCACTAGTCTGCAGAACTCATCTTGCATTTATTTACCAGCCACTTTCCAAACAGATGAAGAGAGAGTTAACAAAGTGTTAGAAAAGCTGAAGCATAACAGCCACACTTGTACTCCATTAAATAGGCAATTACCTTAAATTCTAGGCTTTAACTGCTGGACAGAGACAATATAACTCACAAAAGAGCAGTAAATCAGCTTTAAAGCTATCAAATATTAAGCTATTAATCAAAAAATTTCTGAGCTCTTTGCCATCTGTCAAACGTGTATTTGACTCTAACTTCCTTTAAAATGCAAGGAGAAATCACAGGGGCAGGGGAGACATGAGTGAATAAAGAAGTTCCAGCTTGTCATAAAGGCTAAGGCCTTGTAGAGAGCAAGGGGATTCTGCTGAGCTTCAAGCAGCTCTGTTGGTGGCTTTTCCCTCCCTTTGGAACTTGGGTGCCCCACTGCACCCGGCAAGGGGCCAGCAAGGAGGTAAGGTGGCACTTACTGAAGACAATCAGTGGTAGATCGTGCCAGATCTCCACCAGTCTGTAGACAATGAAGGGGACGATGACTCCACCAATATCACACAAAGAGGAGCAAACCATCACCCCGAGATTCCTGGTTTGGCAGCAAAGGGATCATGTTAGTGTCAGAGCATTGCAGATGGAAGGGGATGGATCACAACTTGCACAGGACAGATCCAGGCTTTCTGTGGAACTTCAGATTCCCTCACCCACCCTGGTTCTCCTGAATTTTCCCTTTATTTCAGTCATGTGATTTTTTTCCCTTGCCTAAAAGTACATTTCTTTATTAAGCTACCTTTTTAAAGTATTTTAATTGTGCTTCATCTACTTTATGTTCAACAGTACCTGTGTAGTTCTGACACATTTGAGGGTAACTTAATTTAGCATAAAACATAAGATACACATCAGCCTCAACTATTTGTTTCCAGGCTAAATGCCAGCTGGGGAGAGGATGCACCTACCTGATATAAGTTGGATACAGTTCTGTGTTTACAAAGCAAACCATTTCAAAAGCCATAGTAATTCCCATTCTCCCAATGCAAGCAGTTATCACTTTTAACCAATGCATGTCTGCAGAGAAAATACATTCAACACATTTAAAAGCATCCCAGTGACTTAGCAGCTGTCAGCTAATACAACAGGGTTATTTTGTGGGACCTCTGATCTCACTTCAGTTGATGTTTTTAAGGGACCTCGTTTCACCCGTGTGAGTGAGGGAACAGGAGCAGCGAGGACCAGCAGTGAGCAGCGGCAAAGGCACCCTCACAAAGCAGCATGGAGGTTCCAGAGGACAGGGTGGGAAACCCCCACAGGGCTTCATTCAGGTGACTTACCCTCTGGGATGAGGGCTGTGGCAAGGCAGGCAGCCCCAGCCACCAGGTTTGACACGGCCCAGGGGTAGCGCCGCCCAACACGGTCAATAGTGATGATGATGATGAAGGCAGCTGGGAACTCAACAAGTGCGGAATAGAGAAAATCCAGATAAATGTTCTCAGCAGCCATTCCCATGTGCATGATGAGCCCCTGGTAGAGGATGGAGCTCGTGAACCTGGGCAGAGAAGAGCATCCTGGATTTGTTAGATAGTAAGAGAACAGACATCTGTGTTCTGATGGACTTTTCAAATCCAGAACTCCAAAACCAGCTCTCTATCATCATATTCTTACCAGTTGTACATCAAAATGAGCGTGTTTCTTCTTATCTGTGGTGTCCTGAAGAGGTCCATCAGTGAGGGATTCTGCTTTCCACAATCTTCCTCTTCAAATTTAATATCCTATGGAAGAGCCAGTACATAGTACATAAAATTTCTCTGGGAAGAACTCATGTAAGGTACTGTCATGATGCTTACTTACATACACAAGCAAACCCTGAGCTCACCTTAAAATGGGAAGGCATCTTTTTCCGATTTTTTTTAGCTATATCGCTGACAATTTTCATGGCTTTGTCATTTTTTCCTTGAGATATCAGCCACCTGGGAGACTCTGGGAGGCACCTACAATGCGAGTGGATGCCATTATACAACAAAGCAAAGCCTACCTGTTCTCCCGTGAGCGGAGACTTTGGAGGGGTTAAAGAGAGGTAGATGGATTTTTGGTTTTTTGGTTGGGTGGGTTTCGTGTGCTACGTCCCACTCCCCCAGTGAGGGAAAGTAGTATATCCCCTGGCTGAGATTGGAAGAGGAACAGTTGAGGTAGTGGCTTTAGTCAAAGAGGAGTTTGCTAAAGATACATCAGGGAGGAGCTTTGAGGGTGAGCAGGGCTCTCATCTTATCCAGCCCATTCACCACAAACCAGCTCCTCTTAGGGAGCCATTTTTCACTTCTGCCAATACAGGTTAAGAAGTACTAATTAAGCTAGAACTGGCTTGCTAATTCAAAACAATGGAAGAAGGAAGGCAACAAATTTCTTTCTACTGTTCCTAACCACTTGACCCATGCAGATAATTTCTCAAATCCAAGCCACTCAAACAAAAAAATATTGATTAAAAATAGAGGAAATTCAAATGAAGGAGTGTCCAAGTACTTTTTTTTTGGTTGGACCACAAAAAACTGCAGCTTTTCTGCCTTTAAAGAACATGCTAACAACCTGTTACAGTTACATTAGCATTAGATGATCTGTCAATAACCATATTTTCAGTGCAAGACCAACTAAGTTATGCCAAGGCACCTATTTTCATTTATGAATTGCTTAAAGAAAATAATAAATTATACTAGTCTGATTTTCCCCCAAGTGGTCTGTTTTTTAAACACAAGGTCAGGTGAGGTGCACAGGCTAGGATTCAACAAGATCTCAGTTGTTGAGGGGTCCTATTTCCCGCTCATTTTTGCTGGGAACCTTCTCTTTGCAACCAAGAGGTGTGCATGCCAGAAAGGAGGTGTCTCTCAGCATCAAGCCCTGGGAAGCAGGAGAAGCCGGGTTTTTTGGGTGGTGGGCAGAGGTCCAACAAAAGGGCACCCACCAGTAGTAGAGCAGGAGGAAGCAGGTCGGCAGGGTGACCGTCAGCTGCAGCCACCGCCAGTGAGGGATGGCGTAAGCGATGGCATCGAAGAGCAGGAGCCCGACGGAGAAAGCCGCCTGGTAGAGGATCCCCACCGTCCTCCGGTAATCCGGGCCCACCACTTCTGTCACTGGGAATGTGCACAGGGACAGGTGAGTGCCGTGGCTGCCCCACACTGCAGAAACCAGCTGGGGGATGCTGGAGGACCAACACTATGGTAACGCCTCGGAGAAACCTTGGTAATGATGGGCTACCCGGCATAATGCCCCCAGACAAAACCCCCGATTGGCCTTTCTGGCACCCAAACCCCAGCAGAGAAGAAAACACTGCTGCTGGCCGTGCACTGGCCTAAGACATCCAGGAATGTGCTCTGCTGCGGAGATCTCAGCGTAAACCAAGCACTCCTCAAGGCACACAGGTGGATTTTGCTGTGAAATCTAATGCCAACATAGGTAATGCCTCCAACCCAACAAGAAGGCTGAATATTTTATTTCTAAAGTAGAGGCTTTCGGCCTGCATCTCACTCCAAGTGCAGAAGGAAAACGTGTGTCACAGGATGGCACAGAGCTCCCAGGCCAGGCTGGGATCACTGTTTGTCTGCACTTTGCAACTCCACAGCACAGACCCACACATTAAGTCTTGTTGATCCAGGGTTAAAAGTAACTATTCCAGCAGGCAGGCACACGCACACTCAACATTTTGCATTCAGCTGTGTGACTTCAAGAAGGCAAACTCATTAGAAAAAGAGCAGTAAGGAACTAACTAGCAGCCAAATGAACTGCTGAGTTTTGGAACCACAAATTGGCTAATGCTGCTCAGTCAAATGATGCACAAAGACATCTCCTCAGGCTCAGGAGGACTGAGCCAGAAGCAGCTGAAGGTTAGAAAAGTGCCCCAGCAGAGCAGGACAACAAGGTTGTTCTGTCCTTGTATCCTTCCCTGGACATTCAGTATTGACCACCCTTAGGGAGAAGATACAAATTTAAGGGAGCTTTGGGGTTGGTTCAGGATCTTTTTCGTAAGAGAGTTTCGAGAGAACCCAGGAATAAGAAGATGTAACAGAGAGAAAATATCAGGATGGGGAAAATCATTGTCCTGAAAAGGACCTAGTGCTCTAAAATGGCTTAAAGCTCACCAGAAGAGGGGATGGAGATTTTATATGTGCCAGGAAAGGATCTAAGAGACCAAGCAAGCATCCAGAATGTACAGGAAGAAATAATCATGTCTTAGCAGAAGACAGTCTGAACTGCAGGATAGGCATTTTATTTTATTAATATCAGACATATGGAGAACTGAATTAGCAAGATGACCACACTGAAAGACTTAATGGAAGTTTAGGCCACTGACTTTTACATTTTTACCACTATCACAATGAACTGCATCTCTCAGAGATACTTAGTAGAGCCACCTGCCACCTTAACACTGTTCAGGTTCCATTGATCAGCTTTTAAAATAGTTAATCTGCTGCTTCAGTGATTGCTCGCAGTTGGGAATTTTGAACACAAGACTGAACTCCACTCCATTAAAATCAGAGAACCCAGGCAGCTCTACCCTGAACCAGAAAGCAGTCCTGAGATGGCCCCAGACCCAGCCTGGCCGCAGAGCTGTGCCTCACCAGCACTGCTGGCTCCTCCACGGCTTGGCCTCGGCTCAGCCCAGTGGATACACACAGGTACACAAACACCTTGTCTTTTTATCAGCAAGTTCGTGCTGTTCTTCGGTTATTTTTAGGTTCTGAAGCCACTGTTTGCCCTTTAATGCTCTTTGTGCCATAAAAATGTTTCAAGCTTTCCCCACCCTCTGCCTGCTTCTTTAATGGCCTCCTCTGTCACCATCCTATCTGTGGCCAGGCCAGAGGGGCTGTGTCTGCCTGGTCACCTTCCCCAGCCAGAGCCTGATGGAAGAAAGAAGAGACATGGGGCCCAGACAGATCTGCTAAAGTGAGTTGTGCCATAGGGGAAAGCCTGTCTTGAGGTAAGAGCCCTAATATACCACTGCTTGCTCGAGCTTTGAAGGCTACTGCTGTTTTTCCCTAAAGACTGTGTTTGAAAACATCCTGAGAAGTCAAAGAAGGACAAAACCCCTTAATAAAACACATTTTTTAAATGGCACTTTTTTTCACGGTTTTTGGAGTTGAGTTTTGTCCCTTCATCTTCTGCAGCTAGTCTTGCTCCTGGGAGAAAGTCCTGCACTCACCCAGGATGTAGCCTGCAGTCCAGCAGCCCTTGCTGACCAGCCCTTGCAAGAACCGGATGATGACTATCCACAGGTAGGTGGGCACGAAGACCAGAAGCATTCCACACACAATATTTACAACAATTGTTGTTAAAAGGCAAAATTTACGGCCAAACCTGGGTTGGAAAATGATAGGCAAAATGAAGTAAGCCACTAGTCATGGAAGCATTTTAAACTAGTAAGAGGTTTGTGTATCTTCAGGGAGAAAAAATTCAATTTTTCTATGCAAAATAGAGACGTGCTTTTTTTTTTTTCTCACCCTTTACTCACTTATCTCATTTTCTATGCCATGAAAAGTTACTGTGCCAGTTGCTCAGCAATTCCACAAAACTTTCAGGAAATAAAGAATAATCCCATGTTTAAATATATTACATTGGGACTGAAAAATAAGTATGTGTTAATATTGTAATTCTGATATTTCCACATGCACCAGATTTAAAAGGGATTTATTTTCCGAAATCTTAACCTTTGAAACACTATGAATGATCTACTTATGAATGGGCTGCATTTCACAGCTGGAGCAACTCAGAGCCTAGGCAGAAGGGGAGCAAAGGGGAAAATGGGCCCTCCAGTACTGGCATTTGTTTCTCTTTAACCCCAGGTGTCTGAGCAAGGGAGTCTGACTCTGCTGCTCTGAACAGGGACGTGCAGGGATTATCTGCTTTTTTCCCAGTGAGTGCTGCTGTACACATCTGGCAATCTGTGCCAATTAGTTCTAAGCTTCTCCAAAAGAAGCAAATCGTTTCCAAGCTGCAGCTGCACAGACTGTGACAGATGAAGTGGGAGATCCAAAGCAGCAGCATTTCCTGGCTTTGGTTAACACCCAAGGGCTCTGATGTGACACAGAAGTTCAGTGTACAGTTCTAAAACCACCCTTGTGGGCTCTGCAGGGCTCACTGAGCAGATCTGTGCTAACCACCATATACAAGCTAAAAGGTAGGAAAGATACTGGCTCATGCTGTGGCTGAACTCCCAGAGGGATGACCTTTTATTCAGAAGAGCAGAGGTGATATCAGTTGCACAACCTTCATCTAAGCTTGGCTGCTGAACATTGATAAGGGAGGTCAGAGGGTTTTTCTGCCAGCTCACACGTACCTGTCTGCAATGTAGCCAATCTTTATGGAGCCAAGAAAAAACCCAGCGTTCACAGAAGACTGAAAGAGATCCAACTTCCAGGAGTCCTCACACACCAAGTCAAACTAAAGGAACAACCACAGTCAGAGACAAAAGAGTGAAATGAGGAGCTGGCTCACGTCCACAACTCTCCTTCACTTAAGTTAAAGATTTAAGCTTGTATTCTGGGTCAATGCCTGTTTTATCAGCACACAGAAATCCTACTAACTTAACTAATTGTCCAACATTAAAAATTGGATCAAGCCCTTGAGCAGTTTACTGGCATTTCCCATTCATGTCTCATCTCTCTTTTTTGGAAGGAACATAAGTGAGTTATTATCTGTCAAAACTGGCACCCGAAACTGTCGGCACTCATTGATCAAATCAGCATGGATCTGACGATCACCCTTAGTTTTTTAAACAGCTTTTTTTTTTATGGCTGATGGTGAACATTTCTGAGCAGTTCTTGTTGCCTTATACCCTGGCATGGCAAAATAGTCCCCACAGACCACTCAGGACTAAGTGTGATGCCTTTACTAAAAGCATTTTAGATGCCTTCAGGAGCCTGCCTTGTCCCGTATCCCATGGAGCACTGGCCTCCCGGAGGAGGGTGGAAGTATCTCCATCTGCCCTGAGCTCACAGCATTTTCTCTCTACTCTGATCTTTAGCTCAACGACT
Organism: Parus major; assembly: GCF_001522545.3. Lineage (NCBI taxonomy): Eukaryota > Metazoa > Chordata > Aves > Passeriformes > Paridae > Parus > Parus major. The sequence goes on along the minus strand of NC_031770.1, from coordinate 56,948,301 downwards.
TGTTGTATGTGTCTGGAGAACAGATATTTTTTATCTGTGACCAAGCTTTATACCACATGGGTACCACATATATTTGCCACCTAGTCTTATCCTACCTTACTTGTAGAAATGCATAAAAGCTACTGGAGAAACAGTTATTGCAAAAAACTTTCCTTAATATGACTGAGAATCCTTTCCCTTAATCCTGGTAGCTAGGTTTAATTGAATCTATGCATCCATAATTAAGACAAAAACAAGTATTTTTTTCTGATGCTCTATGGGATTTTCCATGAGGACGTTTTCCATGTGTAAAAAGTTTTCCATATGTAAACTTTTCCTTTGGAATAACATGGTTTTCACTGCATTATCCCTTCCTTTTCTTAGCTATCAGAGCAGGGGACAACATAACAGAGCCTGAGAAGTTTCACAGAAACAGTCAAAACCAGGAAGTCATTGACAAAATGCAGAATTATGTGACATAGCTGGTTATCCCATGAAGGAAGTGGCCTGTGGGCCTGGTCTTGCATCCCCTTCAGCAGGAAAGGGGAGAAAACTGATGTCAGAGCATACTGCATGAGCCCACACAGACTGCAAGTGCTCAGCTTCCCACAACCTCAGGAGATGATGATGGGGGCATCTGGACCACAGGATCTGCTGCAGCCTTTTCCAGTGAGACATGCCTGCTGAGCTGCTGCTGCATAGAGGGCCTGGGTCATCCTGCATTTGAGGTGCCTCACTTCCTCAATTTCACATCTCACAACCTGTCACTTGCTGAAAGAAGTGCCCTAAGAGTGCACCCCCTTACACCTAGGGCCAACCTCTCACAAAACTGAATGCTGAAGTTGCTAGAGCACAGACTTTAACTGCTCCTGTGTTAAACATGTGGGGGAAAAAATCCTGACCACTTCTAAACATTTGGTGGAAGTTTCTATGATGAGACCAAACTTGTCATCCCAGTTACTGGTTTGTTCTTAAAGCACCTAAACTGCTGAAGTACAGCATGTAGCTTAAGTACCACTTTCAGCTTATTCCCATTCCTGAGAACACAAAAGTCACTCGCTTTTCTACAGTTTATTCCTGACTTAAGCTGTTTAATTGTGGGAGGCAGTACCTTTCCCCACACTGACTGCCATTCATTTTTATTTAAAACCAACTTTAAAAGACATTCTTCATTAAAAAAAAAAAAAAAAAAGGGAAAAAAAGAGAAAGAAAAAAAAAAGAAGGGGGTGGGGAAAAGAAGACCTTTGCATTGGCCAGTTTTGTTTGCAGCACAGCTAGCTGTGCTGTTTATACACCTTCACCAATTGGCCCTCTCATGTGACAGGTATTTCATTCAGAACTGGACTTTATCTACCAGGGGATTTATTTGCTGAAATATGCTTTGCTCCCCAGCTAGAGATATAAGCCTCGTGAGCAGCCAAGGCAGCACTTCACAGCAAGGACAGAGGGAAGATGACTTGTAAACCCCCAAGTTCACAGTAAGAGACAATCCCTTCTCCAGGTAAGCAGGGGATATTTTAACACAGCCAAGACTCTGCCAACCCTCACCCCCCAACCCTCACCTTGTCTGTAACAGAGGGGACAGGGCAAAGGGGGCTGTTTTTACCTCTGTGACGAGAGAGCTCCCTGGGGAGTCGTAGACCCAGCCATCCCGGCAGGGACCCAGGGGCACGCTGCTCCCACTGCCCAGCAGGCTGCCGAGGGGGTCAGTGCAGCTGATGCCTGTTGTGTTCCAGTCCACCTCGTACCTCCTGCAGCGGCTGCTGAAGCTGGCCCCGTGGCCATCCCACTCGGGAACTGTGTGATTCAGCTGCTCCTCCAGGCTCCAGCCGCACCGCTGGCTCAGCTCAGCCACCCCGGGGCTGGAGCAGCGATGCTCAGGGGTGAACGCAAAGAAGACAACCCCCACGTACACTGGGGTGAAGCAAACAGATAACAAACATAGGACAAAAAAGGTTTGCTTCTGGAACCTGTCAAATTCTCCAATGTGCTCTAAAATCTCATCGAGGGTTGGCATTTTGGCATCAAAACCACCTCAAAAACCTCAACTAGGTCCCCTCTGCAGCACTGATATATTTAGGTGGCAGCAAAGCTACTTAAGTAACAAAGATATTTGACCAAAAGTCAAGACTAACTCTATAAATTATTAAACTACATGTTGCAAGCTCTATTTTTTAGGTTTCATTTGAAATCAGACCTTAATTCACCCAGGGAGAATTTGCCTTTAACCCCTAATCAGAGCACTTACACATTACTGTTCTCTGGAAAAGACCCTATGGGCCACAGCCCTTCAGTTTTTCTTGGGGGCTTTGGGGTTATTTCTTTAATTAGGCCAGTCAGCTCCTCAAATAATGGGCATTTTTAAGGAGAAAACATAGATAGAAAATTCAACCAACACACAAGCAATACATGGGTTTAGGGCAGAATGGCTGGGCACCACGTGAGCAAAGCTTGTCTAAAAAAATCTGTAAAAAACAGGTGGGTACACTCTGAAAAATGAAGTGTCTATACATTGAGCCATAATAGCAGTAAAGAAAAAATAGCTTTCCTGAAAACTCCTGTATCATGTGTGTCTCACCCCTCACCCTCCACACTCTTCCATTCCCAAGGAAATCCTCTCCCCACCTGTATCAGGGAACACAGTTTTACTTGACAGTATCTTTGCAGAGATACAAAAGATTAAAAACATTCAGTACAGAATCATGCACTGGGAATAGCTGTGGAAAGCCACAATATACAGTATCTATGGCCAAAACAGCTATTTTTTTTTTTACCACAGAAGACCTATAGGACTTTAGGGAGACATCAGTGCAGGCATCTCAAATAAATGCAATTATATTAGGCTCCAGTGGTACATTGTCCTCCCTATGGATAGAGACCAGCTACTCCCATATCTTTAGCTGACAACAGCAGCTTTCCACCAGAAATAAAAGCGTAAGTCAAGGTAACATTTAAAAGACATTTTTAAAAAGTGAAAAATTGTCTGGAATGCAATTGGAATAGCTTAGGTAACAGGGGGGAAAAAAATTAAAGACATAATACACTCTGAAAAAAGATAAAGCAACTCAAAAGGCCATTCTGGCCCAGGCATTGAAACAGAACTTGGTCTCACTGCTCATCAGAAACAGACCAAGAGTGGCCTGAGCAGCTGTGAAAGCTGCTTTGCAGGCCAATATTCAAGATCATTCCCCATATCACACATATGTGCTTCCTCCTCTTCTCCATCAGGAACATCTACAAGTTAACAAGGAGTCCTCTCCTGGCCACTCACAGCTGTGTCACCCTCAGCCAAACACAGCACCACCCCACACCAGAGCCTTGCCTCTCCAGCTTCAGGAGTTCCACGTGGAGCTGGGGAGGGGAACAGGACACAAAAAGTGCACAGCAGCCACCATGCTCAGAGCCAGCCCCTGCAAACCTTCCTCAGCAGGAGGATGTATGCAGGCAGCTGGGGCCAAGGGAACTGAAGTCAAAGCCTGCCCGGGAAGTGGGTGAAGCCAAGGCATCAGGCCACATCTTAAAAACATTAAAAACCCTTCACATCACTTCTTTTGCAACAGTTTTATTTAAACAGTTGGTAATGGTGTGCAAAAGTTTCCCTTGAACTACAGAAGCTCAATCCAGACCGGGCCAGTTTTCCTCATTTCCCACCCTTCTCTCTGCAGCCAGCCCAGAGGGGCTGTGTGGGACTCTGCCAGGCTGGTGGGTTTCTTAGGGACAGTCCCCAAGGAGCTGTACTGCTGACTGGCAATGCTTTTCTGCTCCTGGTCCAGCCATTTGTGCATACTCACCTGGGCCCTGCTATTGTCATAACCCTTCCCTTCCATGGAGTTGAGTATTCTGTGAAAAACAGTCTGGTGAAGCTGGTTATGCATCCAGCTGTCTGTGAGGCAGGATTCAGCCAGCCTACATACAAATGCCTACCTAGGTAAAAAGTGGGCAGTAGTTCCAAGACCAGGCACTCAAGTCACTCACTGCTGTCAGATGCAAATTATATCATTGAGATTGGTGAGATAAGCACCCCCAGACAGAATAGCTGTGTTCTACCTAAGCCTTGCTAGGCACAGCCCAAACAAAGAGACCATGGGATTTTACACAGGAGAAATAATTTCATGCAGCTGGTTCATAGATCAAACACCTCCAAAATGCTGGCCTTGATAACTTGAGGAAGGGAAGCAGAACACTCCAACATGCATTGGAGAGAACTGTTGTAATGATAACAGATAATATTAAGAATACACCATCAAGCCTTTCACTTCTCCAAGCTCTCCTAATTATAAATATGAAAAACGCTGATTTAAGTTTGAAAACATGCAGCTTAAGCCAGACTGACTTACAGCTCCACTAGTAACAATACAAGAGGAACAAAGCTGAAGTCTGATTAAAGAAAGAATACACCATCAGTCCTACCTATATATTCTGATCTTTGTAATCAAACATTTGTTTCTCATTTTGAGTGACATGATTGAGGCGTTAACCATCACAGCAGGAAAGGGTCACACTAGGCTGGTGAGCAGCATACAGAATAGTGTAAAAAAGATTCCAGACTTGAGATGTGGGATTTGGAATACCCACTTCATACCTTTTATTGAAATTGCTGAATATTTTATATTACACTATTTTGATTCAAAATGGAGTTTTATAAAAAGAAACCATTGTTGAAACTGAATAAGCCAGCCAAAAGGAACAACAAAAAGTTTCAAAAAATTCTGACCAATGCATGTTCTTGTACAATGCTTTGAAACCCTATCTTTGTCCATAATTTTATTTAGGAAACACCTGGAGAGGAGCAAGACTGCTAGAGAAAAACTGAGTTTCATTTATTTCCAGCAACATTTCTAATCAATGACCGTGGCCAGGATCATAGTATACAGACTAGAAATTAGGCTATCAGAAAATATTGCCCCAAATCTATTTTCTTGAAATTAATACCAGAGAGAGGCTTTATACAGACTAGGAATCCTCTTGGATCTAGGAATCATCTTGGTGATGACAAACTGGATAGCGCAGATTGTATTATAGGAACCTTGCCTCTATGTCCTTGAAAACTCTGGTTCTCTGTGCAGTTGGCCCAGTCCAGCCATAATCAAGGAAAAAAAAAAAAATCTTTGGGTGCTTGTCAGCTGCTTAGGCAAATACTGATGAAGTCAGTCATATGACCAGTACCAAAAAAAAACCAAAAACCATGCGAAGAACAGCAACCATTTCAGGCTAAAGCTATACAGAATTGTACCTTTCAGTCCACACCTTTGAACCAATGATCTGTTTAAATTATTATGGATATTCAAATTTACAGGATAAATTAGACCAGCTCCAAAATTTACATCAAATCATCTCAACACACTGAAGTTACACTTTTCCTTGTCTCACAATGGGTGAGCCCATAGAAGAATACCCTGCCGGCAGGAAGAACATGTTACTATTAAGCAAACCTGAGTAGTGAGGCTCAATAAATACAAGGAGTTAAAACAGTAGTAGTCAGATAACTTGAGTCTCAGAAGCCAGGGGCTTCATTGAGCCTTAATCCTTTCTTTTCAAAGGTTTCTCTTTTTTAAGCAAGCATTTAACATCTATGCTGAGACTTAAAAAAAAAAAAAAATAAAAGTGCCCTGGCTAGAGAGAGTCAACTAACTCAGCCAACTGGATGTCAGAAATCCAGTCATCACTGAACAGATCATTGCAAACAACCAAGAAATCTTTCTCTTCTTCCCTTTTCAATGGTTTCTTGTTAAAGGCAAAATTCAGAAAAATCTTTCAGGCTGAAGTCCTCGTATTTGGTTGGAAATGTTGTCCCATTATATATAATCTCTCTAAATATATTTGATTAGGCACAAGAGGGGTTATTAAATATTCAACAAGTCCTCATCACTATCATCATGAAACGATGCTGTATTTGTAGAGTTCTGTGCCTGCTGCTGGCCTGGCTTAGCTATTGCTTTCCTTTCCTTTCCTCCGTTCAGTAAATAAGATTTGTTATCACTGCCAAAATGGTGTGGCTTCTTTTGTGGGTGCTTGCTCCTGTCTAGTCCTCTTCCTGTTTGAATCTTTACATCTGGAATGGTTAACACTTCATCCTCACTGTCCAGGTCATCTACACAGAGAGAGGTAAGGGCTTCAGATGTAACAGACTTGGTAGCAATGTGACCATTCTCCTGCCCTCCTTTTGCTGCTCTTGGATTTGGTGCTGCGACTTCCTCCATAAGCCACTCTGTCTCATTCTCATTAGCTTCTTCTTCACTGTTTATCTGCAAGAAAAGAAAAGAGGAGACTGCATCTGCCACTCTAGACTGACACACACACTGATCCCCCCAGTCATCAGACCCCACAGCATGCACAGCCTTGGTTTAAGGTAGCTGTGAGAGAGTAAATACTGCAAGAGCATCATTTTTCACTGTGGTGAAACAGACTTTGTTCTCTTGTACATTCACATGCTATTTGGCAATTTACGGACTGCTCTTCATTTCTTCAACTCTGTCTTCCTTTCCCATTTCACAATATAAATATATAAATATACATATATCAGCTATGTGTCTTTCCTGATGCCACACCATATGGTTTCCGTGCACAAAAGGAACTAGGAATTAAAGGGGTTATTTATTTATTAGCAAAAGCTTCATATTAAGAAAACTCAATAAGAAACAAGTTTGATTGTGAAATTACCTTTGTGTATTTGTAGGAAACACCAGATGATCTTCTGCAGCAGTTTGTTATCTTGCTTATTACAATTTCCCTGAACAAAGGAAAGAACACTACATTAGGAACACCTTTTAGCCCTCAATTTTCTTCACTAGATTTTTACCATCCACATAAAACATGTCAACAAATGAGCTGCAAACTATCACATTGATCTTGAACCACTCAAAATCCAGTCTGGGATGATGTACATCTTGCCCTTTGGTACAGCTTCAAGCTGACTGTTCTGAAACCCCTCTGATTCCCTTCATATTTAAGGGGAAAACAACCAAAAGTTGTCTGGAAAGCAGAAGAACAGCAGAACTTGCACTTTTTCCTTGACACTGTTGTATGGATCTAGCCTGACTCCATGAAAGCAGAGGGATATCAAATATTAACAATAGTGTGGATACTGCTTCATGCTCCTTAAATTACCAGTTGCTCACAACTGAGTTGGCTAGACCAACTCAGCCTTCTCTACATGGGCCTTCAGACAGTAATGGAGAATTTGAAGGAACCAGCAGTTGGACAGTTGATGCTGCCAACTGAAAAACCCAAATCTATGAAGTTTACTATTCCCCTTTCATTTATGGCAGAAAACCAAATCCTGACAAAGAACTTCTAAAGCCTTGTAATAATTTCTTACCTCCTCTCTTTTTTGTAGAACAGCAAGATTATGAGACATGCAGTGAGAACAACCAGGAGGACACTAAGCACAGCACCAACAGCCTGGCTTCTCCTTGAAAGACCTTTATGTATTTGGGTCTCCTCATCTGTCTGGTGCTGATTGTTTCCTGGATCACTGGTTGATCTAGCAATGTAAATTGAAAAGAGAAGATCTATTGGTAAATTTTGTTAAACTGGATTAGAAACAGCAGATTAGAAGACATGCCACACCATCTTGTCATTCCAACATAACAGCTGTATGAACTGAATTTAGGGGATTTCATCTAAGTAAAAACAACTTGAAAAACACAAATATATGTACTGTGCCTACATCCTAGTATGTTATCAAATAGTACATGAAACTACAGTCAAGTCTGCAGAGCACAATTAAGCACTCCAGAGCTTATACAGGAGTAGTTATCCACACAAAGATGCTGTTTTAGAACCAAAGCTGCACTTGAGCAAGCTGCAACAGCTACAGAAATTCATCTGACTATGGCACTACACATACCAACCTCCCTCAAGAGGTTTAAATCAGAATCAAGAGTTTGCCTGTGCTTTCAAGCTAGCAGCAAAAGAGTAAACACTCCCAGAAAGTAGTCACTCCATTTTTCACAGTGAGGCTGCCTACCATTAAGAACATTGTAAGCACCTAGATACAGACACTCTACTTTTAACACCGTCCCCTCACTAATCAGTAGATTAGCTGACCATATTTAATTGCAGAAATACTTCATTGTTCCTTGAAGACCTGTAATCATTTTCCATTCCAGGCTAAAGAAGTGAGCAGATAGAGGGGAAGGCCAGTCTGTCACAGCTTCAAAGTTTTCCAGACAGTGAGGCAAGGGGAACCAAACACCTCACCCACAAACTGCTCCTTCTCATTAACATGAAACAGCTTCTTCTCTCAGCCTAGTCAGTTTTACTCAGTGAAAACAATAAGAATTCCACTGTACCTCTCCAGCTTCAGGTACAGAAGCTTAAATTTAGTAGATATGTGCCAAACACTGCACACATGATGATCAATGTATCTGTAAGTCTACTGCTTTTTCAGCTTTTCCCCTTTTTCCAATTACTGTGGCAAATAAATACAAAAAAGCCTTTCGCTGAGAAGTGCTGACAAGAGCTGCTTTCAGAAAATGGTTATCTACTCACATTAATGGACACACAGCAGATGTGTACCAGGTAAATAAATACTGGCAATCTGCTGTCTCATGAAGGAATTCAGGGATGCCTTCCTTTGCTTCTGTATTGCAGTGGAAGAAAATGGTTGAAGACACAAACTTTGATTTATCTTTACCACATCTGGAGTCAGATGAAAATATGACATCCAAATCATCATCTACAATGAGAAGAAAAAATTGTAGTTTACTACTTTCCTGAGAACAGTCTAAACACTAGACCCTGGGAAAAAAAGTAGTTAACTAAGAGAAATCATTGCTTATACAGCACAAGCACAGATGAAAACAGAAGATGAAATTCTTCTCTCTTACATGGTTTTTACCACAGTCTCTCAACTTCAAGTCTTGCAGTCTTCAAGTGTCAATCCCTAACCCCCCATTAAAGCCATATTTGCAACAGCTTACACAGCAAAAAAATTTAAAAATATCCAAATTATGCTAGACACACTCTGGATAGATTTATAGAAATGGATTAGCACAGATGTTGTGAACCAAGAACCATTTTTGGTTGAAGCAGTTCACAGAGCATCAAGCAATTCTGTCTGGTGAGCACGTACTTACCATCAACGTAATATTTGGCATTTCTGGCAGAACCAACTCTCCGAATGCGCTGTTCATTAGTTTTCACCTGGCAGATGTTTGCTCCAAAACACTCTGGGAAACTTGAATTTATTATACCAGCAAGTTGAATTTGATACACATATTTATCACCATTTGTCCGTTCATCACCAGAAGCTGTGTACAACCTGAGGAAACAGGAAAAAATCTATTAAGTCTGAACTCACAGGTTGGGCTTATTCCCAAGACACAGCATCTACCACTGTTGCCAGTCTATCACTGGTTGATTCCAGAGCAAGCTGAGTGATCGATTCAGCAGCTAGAAAAGATGTAGGACTGTGGCTTCCTCCCTGAAGTAGAAATAAGGATTATTTTTAGCATAAATATAATCCTTAGCAAGCACAGAAAGCAGATTTTTCCAGCTATACTGCCCTCAATGTGTGACTGAACATCCAAATACCTCCAAAGGTTTAAGATAATATAAAGACAAAAGCATGATTGAGTGACTCATATACACCACTGACTCTGAGAACCATATGGTGTGCTCTACAGATATGATGAACAGCATGGTTTAGCAATCTTCTCCAGAAAGGTAACTAAGGGTAGAACCATTCTGTTGTTTTGGGGGTTGTTTGGGTTTTTTTTTTTACTCACTTGGAATAAACATCTCCTAAAGAAAAGTTTTTCCCAGTTGCAGGATTAATGACTGTTCCATTCACCACCTCTACCTCCTGCTGCTTCACAGCACAAGCTGCACGTGTGTCCCATGTGATGTAGTAAGCACAGTTTTCTTCATCAAACCTACCAAATAAAAATAGAGCTGATGATTCCCGGAAAGAGTAACAAGTTTTTAGACTTGAGAAAAGGAAAAGACAACTGCTAACCCACATGTGACAATGCCCTGCCTAAGCATCATACCTAGAATAAGCTAAAATAGTCAAGTTGCACTAAAAAAAAAGCTACCTGAAGAATTACATTGGATTTTTTCTGCAGTTTTAGAAGACCTGGCTGCACCTGAACTTCCAGCTGAAAATTCCAGAATTCCCACAGTGTATCAAAGGGTTTTATTGATATATTTTAGCTAGCAAACATATCAGGCTGCTTTTATGCAGCATGTAAAACCTGCCTTTTATTTAAGCAGAACAAGAGGTATAAGCTAGTGTCCTGGTTCTGGCCTGGACAGGATAATATTTTTGCAGTAGCCAGGAAGGGCCATGGCCAGGACCCAGAGGTTATTCTATAGCAGCTCACATCATTGATAGGGACAAGGGGAAGGACACCTTTTCTAGGGAGAAGGGGTCCCTCCTGGGCCAACATAGCATGGCAGAGGGACCCAGGTCATGTATCGATGTCTTGTTCAAATCATTCAGCTCCTTCTTGTACCCTCTGTCTTTGGTATTGTTGCTGTTACTGTTTCATTTCTTATTTCTCTTTCCAGTAAATTGTTATTATCTCAACCCACGACCTTTGCCTTTTGTGCCTCCATTTCTCCTCTCCAGCCCTCGGAAGGGGAGGGAACAACCAGCATGTAGTTTCAGTGGGACCACTGAATTAGAGTACCATCCCGAAACCATGACAGCTAGTCAGACTTTGCTGCCTTGTTCTTTGGCTGTCACAGAACATTTTGTCCAGTTTTCCAATTCTACAAACAATATAGAGTTAATAATACCAAGACTAAACAAAAAGTCCTCAAGCTTTCTTAGTATTGGTGATCATGTATATATACCTTATTTTAGAGAGCTTCTGGTAAAATACAGTGTATTGGGGCAGAAATAAACCATGCTTTATTAGCTCAATCACTTACCTACAGAAAATGTTCTTTAATAAACAGATTTTGAACAGAGTTAAGAGTGGTTGTACAATGACATTGGCTACTGACACTGGAAACAACTGCATCCAGGCCATTGTCAGATCTAATTTGGAAGCAGAATGCCTATTTTTTTTCCCAGAAGTTTTAAGATAAATACAATGTTTATGAAAATGAACAATTGTGCAAACTCCAGAAGACCCTATGCCTTGCAAGTACAGACCAAGGATTACTTTAGGGACTGTCCAACAGAGCAGAGTGTCTTTGTCCTGGGATTTAAGGGTTTACTAGAGAGACACAAAAGAATCAGCCATGAAGATCAGTGGTATGTAAATTTATTACTCACCTCTGCAGCATGGGCATGCCAACTGTTCTTGCACATTTCAGTTCTATAATTGTTGTTACTTTCTTATTTTTCCTACATTCTTGCCCACTGGAATAACTAATATACACTGTATCACCTAGAAGAAAAAAAAAACGTTTTTGTAAGCAGCTGTCAGAAATTTCTTTTGCTCATCCCCTAGACTTCCTTACTTCCAGCATTCTTTTCCTTGATATTGACCATGTATCAATTATAGTACTTCAGTAATTTGAGGCATTCTCACTTGCAATCATTTAAAAATCACTCTTTGTCTTTACATTGTACCCTGTGTTCAGATCACCAGTATGGCCATAACAAATGTTTACACTTAAATGTAATTTTTTAAAATGTAAGAGTAAATGAAGATACCAATTATAAATTAACTCAGACAATAAATACAGGCAATACATGTCAGTACTTTTGTAAATGGATGGAAAATTTCCCTGAGCACCAATTTGAAAAATATTCCTTAAACTAGAAGCTTGAGTAAAGTTGAGATTACTGGTTTTCATTCATTTTTGTAAGAGTGAAGCCAATTAATCATCCTTCACATGCTGCTTTAAAAGTTACTAGATGCAGAATAAGTCTTTTCAAACAGGATGAATGAGACCCTCTCACGACTACAGAATCACAGATTGGCTGGGGTTGGAAGGGACCCCTGGAGGTCATCTGGTCCATACCCCCTGCTCAAGAGAGTCACTTGGAGCCAGCTGTCCAGGACTATGTCCAGACAGCCTTTGCATACCTCCAAGGTAGGAACTCTACAACCTCCTTAGACAACTTGTGCCAGTTTTTGAGTATCCTCACTGTAATAAAAGGGTTTCCTGATGTTCAGATAGATAATTCATTTCTTACAGCTTTAATGACAGCACTGTTAATTTGCTTCAGTGTTTTCTCATGGCTTAAATGTCATATTATGTTTTCATTTTTAAACAGGAGATTCACTGATAAAAATATTTCAAAATAAAGGCTTCAGCATAATTTAAAAACTGCTACAGTTAGGCTGTAAGATTTAAACCTTTAATCTCTAGCTCTCCACAGGAACAAGAAGTAACTCTACCTGTCACATTCAGCTTCTGTGTATGAACAAGTCCAAGAACTTGAACATCTCCATTGTAGCTTTTCCTGCAAATACTGGCTCTTTCAGGGCAGCCTGTGGGTCCCTCATGTACCCTCTGACAGAGGTTCACATAGTACCTACGCAGAACATGGTAGACAAAACTTCTTTTAAATTCATTTTGGCTAAACTGAAGAATCTTAGGATCTTCATGGAACGCCAGACAGGTTGCAAGAAACTAAAATCTCAAATGAGCTGACAGACTAAAACATGTACTAAGGTTTGGCAGATTACTTCTAATAATCATTTTCAAGCAAAAGACTGGAAAAGAAAAATTAGTAATTTACCAGATTAGGTCACTAATTAATTTTGACCTAGGTCCAAACTAAAAATTGGAAGAGACTCAAGAAATATCCTAAAGATTTTTCATTTATAAAAGTTATAATATTACCCTAAGTTCATTATCTCCTCAGAGTTATACCAGCTCAGATATGTTAGAGCAGAGAATTGCTAGCAAAGTGGTGAATGAAGTATTTTGTTACCCCACAGTTTATCATAAGTTTAGAATCAGATGCTGTCATCCTTGCCAGTTCATTTCTCTTTCCTAACTGGAGGAGGGAGGCTGGAGAGGTTGATGACTTCCTGACATCCATATTTTCCACTATGCTAATACATCGAGGAATGAGTGAAAAGCCCAGTTGAATGTCAGAAAATTAGTTATACACTTAAGTCAAAAGAAAGCAACTAAGTAATTAAGATTCTTCTTCAACAAGACTAAGAATCAAAAAAAGAATAGCATTTAAACAACAAAATTACATTTTTAAGGTAGCAGTTTGAATATAACGCTTTTAAATAGCTTTTAGTTCAGAGGTGAATATTCATCCTTTAAAAAGGATCACCAATAGAGAGAAAGGGTAAATGAAGAATGTGATTACTCTGTCCATTCAGAGACATGGGTTCCTTTCTCAGCTTTCTTTAACTTATGTGAAGTGTTAAGCAGTAACAGTTTCAAGACACTGAGCAGGTAATAAACTACAGAAATACTATGCCACGTTACAACTGTACTGATAAGCAAGCTGTTCCCTGTGAGCTGCTTATTACTCACGAGTTCCCATTGTGGAAAAAGATCCATGATCCTGTCAGGGAAGAGAGCATTCTCAAGTCATATGTTCTGTGTTTTTGGACAAACTTGCACTCCATTTTCTTGGGAGGACAAACAGCTTGAGTCTTCCATTCAAATGTCACAGCACAACCAAGAGTCTCACTGAGAAGGTATGGGCTCCCAACACCAGCATTTTCATCACATGTAAAGATAATGGTAGACTGCTTTCTTGCAGTTGCTATAAGGAGAAAGGTTGCAAAAAAAGAAAAAATATTTTACACAAGGCTTGCATGCATGTATGGATCCCTGTGTTAGCTAAGACCCTTGTACATAAAGTATAGGAAGTACTTACTGCTACTACAGAATCCCCACTTTTCATCTCCCTGGTAGTTTTCAGTTGTAGCACACCATGGCCTATTCTTCCCTTCTGTAATACATTCCTCATAGGTCTTCCCTTTGTACTTGAAGGGGAACACACAGAGTTCTCCCTTTTCGGTCACTGAGAAGGAAAGGTATAATCTCATAACTACACACAGTAGAATAGGTGTATCTGTATTCAGAACCTCATTCAGATCCTGTACTTCAGTACTAAAGGAAGGTCAGTGGCAGACAACAGAAATACTGGAACAATGAATTTAAACCCAATTAGAAAACCAGAGGCAGCATACAATTAGCTACAATCATCCCTATAGAAAAGTTGCAGTGTCTCTTCCAGGGGGATACATGTCGACATTGCAGATTAGAATGAAGCTTGTGATTTAGCAAAAGGACATGTTTCCATTGCTATATGTAAAATCTATGTTGCTTTCTCCTGGCACAACAATTTCTCACACTTTAAGGTGAAAATTTCCTAGTTTTCAACATAAAGAATGGGTCTGCTCCAATCTCACCTGGAGGGCACCGATCGCCTCCTGTATACTGCAAGATGACTGTTTCATCCTGGTGGCTATAGTCCATTCTCATTTCCTTTATGTTTCCAAAAGATGACACTCCACTTTTGGATGTCAGACACACTGCCCCATCTCTGCATTTTCCCTGGGGCAAGCCTACACTGCACACACCAACATGGTAATTGTTTGGTCCAGAAAACACCTGTATAGACAATCAGAAGCATCACAGCAAGTCTAGAGTCAATAATTACAAAATCACACAAATGCTTCATAAACCAAATCTGAGGCAGCAGTTGCCTAACGCAGGAGGAAAAGATAACTAATTTTGCAAGTCTGGCCTTCATTAATATGACAAAACTGATAAATACGATAAAGCACACAGACCACAAACAAACTATGTTCAGCAGACCTGCTGTCTCATTCAAGATTCTGTCAGAGGTAAAGATTTCTCATTCCTTTACCCACTTCTGTATTCATTAACTTGACTCTCAAAAACATTAAAACGTTATAGCCTCTAACATAATTCCATCTGTCAGAAGCCAAACAAGTATCGATACTGACCACAGGACATTTCAGCCTCTTCTCACACAGAATGTTTGAAAGAAACCCTTCCTGCAGTTTTAAAATGTTTTTAGCAATAGGCAATTATACATAAATTAAATAAATAAATGTTACAACACAAGAAGGCATTACCTCAAATGATCTTCCAGAAAGGCTGGTCAGGTTAAATGTATAGTGTAACTGTTCATCAATCACAGAGCAGCCTAAAGTTTTCACTTTATCAGGACACACAAGTGGAGTTTCCCACTCAAAAACAAATGTGCAGTCAACTTTCCTTATCATCTTTGGCTTACCCTGTTACCAAAGAACACAGGAAGACACATTTCATTTTTGGACAGTTTGTTGTTGTCTCTGCACTTTCCCCTTTCCCCAGTAGTTAACCTCAGTTACTACCATGGCTAGACTTCACTGACTGTAGGACAAACACCGTATTGTAACTAGTACAAAAAAAAATTTTAAAGGGAAGTGCATTCTACCTAGCTCCAGAAAACAATCAATCAATCAAGGAAACACAAGCTTTCTTCTTAATTAGGGTTGAGATTTTCATGTTCAGCTCAGTTGCAAGCAATAAAAGTGTGAGAGCTGTGCTTCTCAACAGCATTACGAAATTTCACAGTTAAGGTTTTTAGAGAACATTGTTTACTTTATCTTGTTTTAAACTAAAGTATTAGTGTGGCCTATGTAATATTCAGAACTGCCTCAAGTTTGATGTCATGCCCTGTGTTGACAGAAAAGGTTTTCATGATCTTCAGCAAACTCTTGTTTGACAAACACATCTAAGTGCTTCTCTACAGTTTGTTGAAGCATTAAAAAAATTCAAGAAATGTTACATTCACATTACCATGCAAACTGAATTTAGTGTTCAGGTGTTGACACAGAACAAAAACATAAGTAACTAAGTGCAAATTTTGAAGTTGTGTACGATAATGGAAAAGGTTACAGCATGGGGGAACACTTATAGTAATATCTGTACAGTTACACTGGTTCTTGTGTTAGCTTGAGGTACAAGTACAAACTTTAGGATCTAAACAAGGTGCAACACAAAATTAAGTCTAATGTCAGCAATAAGTTATCATTACTTCTGTGGAATCTGATGCTTGAAATCATCAGAACCTGTTACTCTCAAGCTTAAAGTTCTAACACTCAAAATTTTCGCCAGTCAAGGACACGAATATGACACTTCTTGAAGTGAGTCCATCCATACGTTATAGAAACAAATCCTTGACTTATTTTTAAACAAAGCTAACACTGGTTACTACCTACTTTCCTTTACACTCCAATATCAATGTAAGTTTAATAGATGTCTCACCAGACTAGTTCCTTGGCTGCAGTGAAATACAATAACAGAAGTATAGTTCAATCCATTGTTAATCTGACAAGGAGTAGTGCTGTTGTAAGTGATGTAAACTTCATTTGCTGCCTTATTGAACTGGGGAGGTTCAGTAACACGACCAATATCCTATACAAGCAAAAATATGTATTAATAGAATTACAGGACATACCTAGATTCCAGATCAGCCCAGAGATTCAGATCAGAATTCATCTGTTTGGTTTACATGGGTGCACAACTATTGCACTTTTGAAAACTGCATTCAACACTCAAAGAACAGCCATTACATTTCAATCCTAACAAAACACGAGTAACTCAAAACAGTTTTTGACTAAATTTGACAAAACCCAGGGAGTGTCTGCCTCTTAGAGGTAGATTCTTCTCTACATCAATGCGCCAAATTACCAACACATAACTTAAAAATAACATTAACAATGGAGTAAGGTCCCTAGATGAATACCAAAAGTTGTGGAAAACAATCACAGCTTTTTATGTCAGTCTTCTAAAGCTTCCACACAAGTCCTGAAAAGCAAGAGCCCAGATCCCTCAAGGGAATGACACAGACAAGTTAGTCAGTCCTCTGTAACAGGCTTCCTATTTATGTAGCTGTCCAGTTCTCACATGAAAGACTTAAGTGCACATCAGAGCATACTAGTATCTAGACTGCTTCCAATTGCAACAGGCTATCACAAGATCAATTAAGCCACATAATGACTAAGACATTCTGCTTCCCAGTGTCCCTATTTGGCACACAAATTTTCTTTAGTACATGAAAAAAATTCTCTGTAGCAATTTTTATATTTATCACTGTACTGAATCTTCTGACATCCAAAAAGATCACTGGGGTTCAGTATAGGAAAATACTTCACTGGGAAAAGCAATAAAACGGAACTTTGCAGAGGAGATTTAAATTCTGCATTCCATTTCTTTAATCCACTGTCAAGTCTCTGGTTCAAATTGGGTCTCTAGGCAGGGATACTATATTAAACTATTAAGGAAATGCACATTTCAGTGATTCCTGCCATAGTACTTACTACTGGCGATTCATTAACAGGAACCATGCAAACAGCTGCTCCAGGTGGGCAATTGACATCTTTGATAGGATTGAGAGGCTCACAAATGTTGATGTAGAAATCTGGAGAAACATCTGTAATATCTTCATCCACAAATGCCTCATAATACCCAGTACGATGGATCAGAGGAGACAGGTCAATAATGGAACTATCATTCATTACTGAGCACTTCACCTACAAGAAGGTACATTTATTGCTTTTATTCTTTTATTACTTGCTTTGAGTAATTGACAAACATCCTTCTTGAGGCAAGAAGCATGGCTACATTTAAGTTTCAAATCTAAGTAAAGCAGCATTTGTTATAATATTTGCTTGTCTATAGATACTAAGCATTTACAAGCAGCATATGAAAACCCTTGATCACATTCAGATGAACATTCTTATGGAATGGAATCCCTATCAGAGCAATACCAAGACAAAGATCTGGCACACATACTCCAGCATACAGTTACTATGACTTTGTAAGATCAGGCCCCATGCCCTCCTCTCCTCCAACAAACAAGCTTGGTTATAACAAGATTATAACAATGTAAAGTGAGTGTATTGCAAAGTTTATGGCTTGAGTACTAAGTTTCCTCAGAACCAATTTCACTCATTCTTAATGTGCATAACCCTACTGAGAGTCTATGAGGAATTTGAGAAATCTATTCTTGTTTAGATAGGAAATGGAGCAACTAAAAAAATTAGCATTAAATTTCAGGACAAATAATCAATAATTAATTGTTGCTATCTAAGCAATAATAAATTGTTGCTATCTAGATATCATCACACTGAAATAGCTTGGGTCACTGTGAAAAAAGGGATCAGAAGTGCACTAAGGACCACCAAATGGAATTATCAGGCTAGATAACACAGGGGGGTTGGGTATTATTGATTTGTATTGCAGCATGGTACATATTACTGAAGGGGAAACCAGAACTGTGTGTAACTGAAGGAGAGGATGTGACAATTCCTGTCGGGGAAAGAAAAATTGGAATTTAATTTCATTGGGAAATGGGAGTGAGAGCTACTGTGGTATTGTAGAAATGCTGATGAGGAGGAAAAACAATTTGTTGCAGAGAATGATGCTCACACTAGAGGTAATCAAAGCAGCAAAAAGAATGATTAGCAGTTTCACAAAAGAAAATACTCAGGTATTAAGAAAACATTTAAATTTATCCAATAGTTCATTTAGCCTTCTATTCCAAGTACTGCCTTTTACTCCAAGCACCCACCATCTACTTTTAATGACTAGCAGCTAATGTAGCTAAACTTAAGACTACCTCAAAGCATTCTCTGGAGCACCACTTTGACTAAACTGACCACATTATGCTGTTACAGCACATATGGTACATCAGAAGCAGATTCTAAATTCATTCAATCAAGGTTTATTGAGTTTGCACTGAGCAAACTCATCATGCACTTGCCTGGCCTCTAGCCACCTGCCTAGAAACAAGACTATCCTCGTGTCCAGAGATGCTATCCATCCTCAAGTCAGCCTCAGCTCTGCTGGCCTGCTGCACTGGAGGATCTTTGCCATCACTTCCCAACGTGACACCTGATACAGGAAAGCAGCTAAATAGGTTCCACAAAGGGGTTTTTCTCAAGTGTTATAACTTTTAACTTGGCTCAGCATGTGAAGCAGGAGTTTGTCAAGGACTGCTCACCCCTGTTGCAAATGTCAGTATAGAAAGCATTCAAGAACTCCTATATGAATTTTGGCTCTGTACTAAGGAAGAAATCCTTCCCTCAAGGAATTTAAAATGTACTGCTATTATATCTAACCCGCCTCAGAAACTCTAAGTCCCATGAGTGTTTTCTGCAAAAGTAATTCTTACCTCTTCTTCACAAGCCAAGGAAGTATGCCAAGAGAAGTAACTAGTGCATGTTTGCTCATCAAATGACACAAAAACAGGTCGGCTCTCATCTCCGGCATCAGACTTGCACACAAAGCTAAAATAGCTCTTATGTTTCAGTGCAGGGTCTGCAGGGCAAGGATCTCCATCTTCATAGACAAGCTTCAGCACCTGATCCTCATAACTTAAAGTTTTACTCTGTTTTCCAGCATTAACTGGTTTTTGGCCACCTCTGATGCAGACAGCTAAAGAGAAAAAAAGAAAAATTAAGAAAACAGATCAAGTCTGATGCAACTGCCCTGAAAAATTGCACCATACAACATGTACAGCAAGAAACTGGAGATTTTAGAATCACTTTAATTTTTCTAAGAAAGAATGGCTTTGCCACACCATCCAGAGCTGCCATTAAACTGAGCTGAACTGCACTGATACAAAGACCAAATATTGCCTTTATTACTTCATCAACCAGCTCAATGTACTGCACCTATACATGCTTAAGCAGCCACAGAGCAGTGTTTGGTTATCACTTCTCTGAAAACTAAGCAATTAACAAAAAATGTCAAACAGATTATATATAATTTTATTAAGATGCCTCTTAAAAAGCAAATCAATCTAATAGTTTCTTCTAACTGCACAAAAATAATTTTTGCAACAAGCAATACTCCTATTTTAGCATCTAAGATGCTTAAGTATTATTTCATATTCAATTTGACAGAAGAGCTAGTAATTCAACCTGCAATTAAGCAGCTTTAAAACCAGTTAATTAAGCAAAAAGTTCACTTCTACTGATGTTTCAGAAGCACCCAGAACAGAAAGCTAGAAAGAGGACTGGCTAAGGTTTGAAGTGCAGACACAAAGCCCAGTGCAGATGCATTACAGTGATGCATCACTACCGTGTTCACTCTAGCTGGAAGATTGTCATGTCTCTGTTTCCACAGCATTAAAGACATGCAGTAGAAGCACCTACATTCCTGCCCTCATGTGCAAAGAAATACCCCCATTCATTAGAAACTAAAGGGACTGGGACTTGAAGTGAGCCCATGTGAATGCTGTTGGGTAAAAATGTATGGCCTCATTTCATAAAACAGTTTGATTTTCTTCCTAGTCAGTACAGCCACCAGCTGTTCCCATCACCCTTTCTGCATTTGCAGCAAAACACGACACTTTACAGTAAACTTGAGCATAAGTATTTCTTTTGGTTACCCTATAGTCAGTGATTACAGTACCACAGAGGATAACTTGCTTACCAGCTCCATTAGCACATGAACTTTTAGCTTCAGCACAAATATTCAACTCAATTATTCTGTTGTGTGAACCACTGATGGTATAGCCAGACTCTCGCTTTAATGGTGTCAAATCAAAGAGGTGGCCTATAGAGAGATCAAGGAACAATTTCATCTCTTTTTCAGATTTAAAATCAAGACATTTCTCTGTACTATAAGCTTTCAGGAACTTAGTAGGAAGGCTAACCAGACCCTTTTTGCCTGCCAGCTTAGAAAGGCAGTTACTCACATTAACAGAGGAAACACAAGTTTCAAACCATCATCTATTTATATTCCAAGGGACATTGCAGTACAAGATATTTCTACCATCCATAAGCATGTTAGTCACTATCCAGAGGATGTGCCACACTGCACTTTTCTAACAAAGTCCCTCAAGAATACACAGTAGTGCTGCTTCCAGAAGCCACTTCCACATACAAAATCTTGAGCCCTCCTCCTTACCTGTTGCAGGATTGGTTACCCGACAGTCATTTTGCACATTGCTTTTAAGAGGACATGCAGCAGCAGTGAACCATAAGAAAGTATATTCACAATCTTCAATGGCAGTGATAAGTTCTGGCTTTGATTCCTAAACACATAATAGTGGAGAGAGTGACATCTCTATAAAGTGATAGTTTGAGATTCCATGCCAACAGGTCTATCCCTGCAGCCTGTAACTGACCTCAGTTCAAACACCAGTCCTAAAACCTGATCATCATGGTCCAATTAATTAATCCAAGGACAGAGTATTTAACTGTGATTATTTCAAATACACAACAGTACAGAATCATTATCAGGAGAAATAAAATTAATGCAAGGAGAGCTAAAGGTAGCCCAGGTCAACAGACAATCCAAAAGGCAATTCAAATCTCATCAAATGGTAGAGTACTTAATGGCAAGGCATACAGAATTGAGAGCTACACAGCCAATAGCATTATTTACTACTTAAAACACTTCCTAACCTGCACTACATTCATCTTCAAGATGTAAGCAGATGATCTGAAGCTATTACAGATGACAAAATTTGTTCTAACAGAGTATACAAAACGATCTCTTAAAAATTGCTCAGTATCTGAAATGCAAGTACTTGTAAGTCCTTCTGCTTGCACAAACACAGAATCCCAGCAGAAGAAACCCACTTACAATTCTGTTTTCATCACACTTGAGGCGCAATATTGTTGTCTTCTTCCGAATTTTATCTGGACACTGATCTCCATTAATGTATTTCAGGATAAAAGTGACATTTTCCCAACGAGGACCATCAGCCACTTCCCCAAGACTGGTACATTTTGTACCCTCAATGAGGGAGGCAGCAGCATCAGAGGGGCAGGAACCTATACACATAAACAAAAGCTGCATTATTACTCCAAATGTTAGTAAGTAAATGTTAGTAAGGTGTACTTGCCTGGAATAAAAGTCCACTACCCTACTTTCAGTTATATCATGGCTGATCTACCTAAAAGCCATTGTCCAAACCATACTTATTGGGGTGTGTTTTCCCCAAAAATCAAAACTAGCAGCAATTGTCTCACTTCACTTAAGGTCATGAAAAAGTAGTGGCAGCTACCACAAGGGAAGTGGACTACTATAAGGGGTAGGCTACAGTCTGGCCTTGCACTGCACAAAACGTGAAGTCAGTCAAAATATGCCATAGGGAAATTCTGATTATTTTAAACTTTAAGAGCTACAGCAAACTTTGGATAAGGACCAAAAGAGCTAGAGTGCCAAAGTTATCAAGAGAAGAGCTGCTAGTCACTCTCACCCTCTAAGCAGATGGAAATCAGGCTCACAGTCTACCTTTCCCTCTGGTGTGACAAATCACACTGCTGTCTCCGCATACTTTGCTTTGTGATTTATTTCACTCAGAATAGTCACCACCAGTACTGTCCTACCACTTGCCTTCCCTGGCTATAGGAAGAATATATTTGTATTTTGCACTTACGTGTAGCACTATAGGGTACTAAGGGCTTGCAGACATTAATATAGTATTTCTGGGTAGTAGCAGATATAGCAATGGCCTCCCAGTTCTCTCTGTGTCGTGTCAGGGATGAAAAGTCATAGAAGTTTCCTTCATCATCCCTGTACAAAAGATTAACGGCATGTAAAATAATTAAGCATTTTAAAGTTGCAATCCTTAAGTTACTACAGTAATTTTAACCTGATAACTCTAAGCAGACTATTACACTGGAAAAGAAGCCTGCACCAGAAGCAGTGGTCCCTAAAAACTTCAAATTCAGTAGAGGGATATTATGACCTCTCCAGCTATCACCACAGAAATGGTCCATGTGCACAAAGCTCAGCCAATGCAAGAGTAATTTCAACTTTTAATTCAAGCATGTTGCCTTTCAGTGCATGGCAATCATACATACAGTTACAGAGCACTGTTTTACCTCAGGGTAGAGACCTATAATGAGGAGAGATGTTCAAATTCTGGGCCAAATATTAGCCACATCTGACCCCACATCCAATCTTAATGTGCTAATACTTGGTTGTGACAGATATAAATGACATTTTTCCAGAAGCATTGTTTGGTGGAAGTTCCAAACAGACAGTTGTAGTCTTATTTAAATTAGCTATTGTTAAATAACAACTAGACATTTGCAACAACCTAACATACTCAGCATTCAACCATCAATAAACACATATTGAACAGTTCCCCTTCATTACTTCTCAGAAGAATCTCAAAGTTGTTGGTTTGTTTTGTTTTTTTTCAATGATATTAGTTTTCAGAAGCACAAATTGCAAAAGTTATTTAAAATATTATGCACTGTCACTGAATGCTACATTAGCTGGTCAAAACACATTAGCGAAAGGGGCAGTGTTGCACTGAATTGCAAGAAGGCTCTATTTGTGTCTCTCAACATACAGCTTCATTTTAATTTTGTGGAAACAACTTACTTGTAGGAGCACTCAGTAGATTTAACAGGTGGGCAAGCATACTGAGTATGCCATTCAAACATGTAGGTGCAGTCTGGAGTTTCCTTCAAAAATACAGGCTGAAAGAACACAGCACAAAATGAATTTGCTTTCTCATTTAGACACATTGAAATGTGAAACTATGAAATGTGTCAGCCATGCTTCAGGAAGATCCAGGAACACACATTATTACCTTAGAGCCACTATATGCCTCTGACCAGCTAAAATGCATGGTTTCTCCCAACCCTTGAGTTTATCCCATGAGTTTATCCACATGCACACTTCTGATAGAAGAGCAGCCATTAGGAATTGCTGCCTCCCCCATGAAATAAGAAGAGCAAAAATAACTATAGACGCCATTGTTTAAGAACAGTAAGGGAAGCACAAATACATACAAATACTAAAAGCAAGTTACCAGCTTATTTTAGGTCTGGCCATGTAATACCTGCTTTCCTGCACATTCAACCTTCTACCTTTTATTTCTTACAAAGAAAGAGCTGTCATTTCTGGAAGAACATCCCTTCCCAACTTCTCCAAGAGCTTTGGTAATGATAGATGTCCCTTAAAGGAACAACATGCACCAATCTTCCTGGGCAATGATAAAGGTACCATCCATAAACAGGAGATTCAAAACATTCTTCATTTTTTGTCCCACTACAGGACCTTTGAATCGCCTGTCTAATCTGTAAATAATAAGGCATGCTCACGTTCTTCACCCTAACTTTCCATACTTTAATAAGGAGGACAACTCTGGAAAATGTACAGGAAACATGTTTTGAAACTAACCTCAGATGTAGTCTTGTCACAATAGAATAATATAGCAGTTGATCGCTCATATATTTTATGACATTTTTCTCCACTGGTATAGTTAATCATGATTAAACCATTTTTGAAGGTCAGTTTGTCTGTACGTAAGCCTAGAAACAAATTGTTGAGAAAAGTCAGCAGCTACAGTAAACACACAACTGCAGTAATGCCTCTGACAACAGGGTCACATAAACAGCAATAAAATGCACAATTAAAGAACATAGACAGATCTCAACCTTCCTCTACAAGTCCAGTCAAAAGGGATGACTACGCCAGCACAGTAAAGGCTGAGCTCATTCATAATTGAGTGTCAAGGTAACTACACATATGACATTTTATCTGCACATTGAGCAAAAGGAGTGAGGTGCTTTATCTCATTAGATGCACTAGATTAGCAAGAACGCTTCTTCTATTACACCCTGGTTGATTTTCCTGTTCCCTAGGTTTGTTTAGGTAAGTGCAGTACCTGCTACTTTTTTGAAAGTAGGGCCCATCTTCTTTACTTGACACGATGCAACACTGTGATGCCCTGCACCACAAGGTTCTGTTATTTCTCCACAAACTCTGAAGTAGTAGTCATACTCATCTGTACTCACTTTGATGTCTTTATCAGAAAGTGGCTTCAGGTTAAAAACATGACCATACCTTGGATCTTTCACCTGGCAATCGTTTCCTTTAAAGAGAAGTTAAGAATTTAAAATACAACTTAAGATCTATTAGCCTTGCCAAATACACTGGGGTGAATTAAGGCTTACTGGACAAATAAGGCCACAAAAATGAGTAGCCACTTTAGAGCAGTGACACTGAAGAACCATGTTAGTTCAGCTAAGCAACTCCTTTTGGGAAGTCACCAATATCCAGAACTATGTGACTATATATAAATGGCACATTTCTTTTGTAACTACCACTAAAAAGCAAGATGCAAAAGTCACACTGTAGTTCAAAAACTGCCTCAGAGTGGCCTCAAGTTCTTCCTTCAGCTGTGCTGAATGTTAAGTACAGAATCAGAGACCCTAAGGCCAGAATTTGCTTAATTATCTGTAAAGAACAGCAAGGTCACAAGATCAAAACAAAAGGTGTCTTGAATCATCTTTTAACAGCTCTGAAGTTTGCCGAGTTAACAAAACAATGGGTCATAGTAAATATTTACTCCAGCTTACAAATCTACAAAGATGCATATAAAAGAAGATTTAGGAAAATTATAGTTTTGTGAGTCTCATTAGCTGATATATATATGTCCAGGACTATGCTGTTGATCAAGTCCTCAGTTTTAAACTGACCCTTTGCTCAACACTGGGAAGCTTTTAAAAAAAGCATTAGACTGTATCACTTGAATTATATGCTCCTCTCAATCATGTAAGTTGGTACCAAGCTAAAGACATCAGTTTTCCTCCCTTAAAACCACAATTCAGTCACCAGTGTCCTGCCCAGCGATTATGTGCTACAGAGCAGTAGTTTGTGAACATTCCTCATGCCATGTCAGGTCACTGGCAGCTTCAATAATGCCTAGGACCATTGGGATAGATCCTTTACAGGAAGTCCAGATGTTTTATAAGGAATTATCTGCAAGCTGCAAAACAAAGCCTGCAAAGGCAGAGAAGACACTCCTACACACTCCATCTCCAATCTAAGAGACAATGAAGTACCAGAACTAGAACTAGTGATTTCTTGTTGCACATTCTAGAATCAAATACAATCTGAAACTCCTCCATTTGTCTCTCCCTCACTGTCTAACTAGGATCAAATTTAGTCTTGCTTCCAGTCTTTAGTGAGGGACAGGGAATAACTTGCCAGGGCACAGAATCAACTCTGTTCTCATAAAACCTGATGTTTTAATATTTACAGGCAAGTCTCTCTGTGATTTAACAAGGTTACTACAATGCTTTCTCAAAAGCATTCCATACACTCCATCTTCTTTCCCTAGATAGGCAAGTACATTTGCCTGTCATCCTAACTTGTATTTTTAACATTAGATAGGATTTGTAGTTAGTTTAAAGCTCAGAATGGATATTCCTCCACAAGCCAACACTTTTTACAGAAAGACTGACAGGACAAGAAACCAACATAGTTTCATTCAAGTATTTATTACTTGTACAGTCTGATTGATATTTTAAAGCTCAAATAACTACACTTACCTTCTGCTTTGTGAACTGGACATGCTGCCAAGGTCCTCCAAACAAAAACAAACTCACAGTCATTCTCTTGCTCCAACACTGGTGATCCCTGCAAAAAAATCCATATGAAGGAAGCTTACTAATAATTTCATTGCAAGTCTCAAAACATACATGCATAGCTTTTTTTTACTACAGTTGCACAGTTTAAAGTCTCCACTATCAAACTTTAATATTCATGTTCAGCAAAGTGCTGCTTTTGGTGGCTCACAGGATTCCATGATAGTTCACTATTGTGTTCTACAGGTTCAATAAAACAGACACAGCTTTATTAAGAAGAGACAAGGAAAAACCCAGTATGTAAGCTTTTACTTTTAGAACCACTCTCTCCATTTTAAGAGGAGTAAACATGGTCTATTTTGCTACAAGCACTAAAGTCCTCATTAATAGCAAGTAGAACAGAAAATTACCGTTGTTTGATCGCACTGGAAGATGATACGTGTAGAATAACGCTGATTATCTTTGCAGGTGTCACCATTCAAGTAAATAATGCTTAATGACCCATCAGTAGCAGCCTGGGGGTTTATCTGAATGACTCCAAGGTTCTTGCTCCCATCAGTGTATTTCACACAAGATCCTATGGCACCACCTACAGGAAAAGAACTGGGTTTTAGTTCAAGGCTTTGATTACTACAGTTAAATTGACTGTAGAATAATAGTACAGGGTAGCTTTAAGAGAGATTTGAAGTAAACTGTCTCAAACTCCTGAAGCAGAACACAACACACACATATTCATCAACACAGTTAAGAGACACTGTGTACCTAAAGCTTTTGAGGAATAAAACAAGTTACTCCTGCATACTGAAATCTTTCAAACTGCACTAATTTACCTGGCTCCACAGACTCATAGAAGACTATAGTACAGTTAAATATATTAAACTGGCTAGAAATGCAGAAAGACATGGCATAAGCTTCTCATTCTGGCCTCATTCAGTTAGGAGGTTTCAACATTTGACTCTCTGTAGTAGTTTCAGCTGGGTAGAGTTAATTTTCTTCATAGTGGTGAGTATGGGGCTGTGTTTTGGATTTGTGCTGAACACAGGGTTGACAATATAGAGATTTTTTTGTTATTGCTGAGCAGGGCTTACACAGAGCCAAGGCTTTTTCTGCTTTTCCTACTGTCACATGGCAAGGGAAGTTGGGGGTGCACAGGAGGCTGGGAGGAGACAAGGCAGGAGCAGGTGACCCAAATTGCCCAAAGGATAATCCAGACCATCTGACATCATGTTCAGTATATAAAGTGGGGGAAGAAGGAGGAAGAAGGGACATTTGGAATGATGGTGTTTGTACTCCCAAGTCACTGTTACATGTCATGCAGCCCTGCCCTCCTGGAGAAGCTGAACATGCTATGGATAGCTGATTGCCCATGAGAAGCAGAGGATTAATGCCTTGTTTTGCTTTGCTTGTATGCCCAGCTTGTGCTTTACCCACGAAAAGTCTTTGCCTGAAACCACAAGTTCTCACCTTCACCCTTCTGATTTTCTCCCCAGTTCTGCTGGTGGGGAAGTGAACAAGCAGCTGCATGGGGCTGATTGCTGGCTGGGGTTAAATTATGACACTTTCCTATCATTTAAAAAATTATAAAATCACAGATCCTGGCAAATACTGCCCTCAATGCAATTTTCCCAAATGCATTAATATACATCTCAATGCAAGAGTCTTGATAAGCATTAAGACTGCTCTCAGTTTGCCAAAGTCTGTTTATTAATACTCCCAACATATGTCACCCAGGTCTGTGCCACTTCTGCAATTAAATGGACAGGAGTCAATAAATCTTACTAAAATACCCAGGGACATCATTCTGACTATAAGATCTTGCATCAGAAGACACAAGAAGTGCTTGTTACTTGGCTTACCAGGACATCCAGTCACGTAGGGCAAGGGCTTGCAGACATTCAAGAAAAACGTTCGCTTTTTTGCTTCCTTTGAAGTGTCTATAGCAACCCATGGCTCACCCTCTTTGCTCAAGTCACTTAGGTCATACTCATTGCCAGCAGCATCTGGAAGAAATGCAGTAAGCTGAGAGAACTTAATACTTGCAGCAGAATTTGATTTGAAATTATGCCAGCTTCACTGACAAATACACAATTCAAAATGATTTTCAGAATCACATTAGGTATGTATTAAGAGAATGCACTGTTGCCACAGAAACCACCCCATACCAAATGCAGAACATAGTTCCTCTAACAGTTACTTGCCAAATATAACTTCTCCACAATTCACAGGTGCATTTTTACAGATGTCAATACTAAATTAACTCTTTTCCTTCAGAGATGGGCTGAAGCAGCATCAGTCACAAAAATGATTAAATGTTTTCAAATTAATTATCAGCTTTCTTGAGTATACCACAATGTTTTAAATTAGCTTCTTTCCCTGTTTTTGTAAGTTAAGCCTGCTTCAAACAACTTACCTCTTCTCCCACCCTACAACTTCTACACAGATTTAAAGTCTTACAAGCGTCTTCACAATTAGTATTCTTAAAGCCCTCCACTGAGCAGTTTGCTGTCCAGTTAATCCTTCCAACATGGCACACAGCCCACCTAAAATCCAGGTACTTACCTGTAACCTGACAATCTACAGGAGCAGGAGCACAAGCCAGAGCTGTGTGAAACTCAAAAAATGTATCATGGATGTGCAGCACGCTGTTTATCTCCTCACGCACAAACTTAAGCTCTCCAGGATATGAATCATTACAAATGAAAGTCACTCTGAACATGTCTGATGTTCCTGTAAAACAAACAAATATATATATATAAAACAAATTTATCTACTGATGGTTCTGTTTGGAACAGAATTTGAATTTAAGTTTGAGCTAATACTTGACTTCAAAGTTTTCTAATGGTTTCTTGTTACTAACTGCTTCGAGGATAACACTACCTACTGCTTATGGGGTTTTAGCTGTAAATATGCAAGCCTTCTTTAGAGAGCTATGAAAAATTGCCTGTCAGCCACCACTACATCTACAAATAGGAGACCAAAATACCTTGACACATTTCAAGAACATAATTACCTTCACTGACCTCTGTTCCCTATGTTCTTTGACATATATGAAGAAACAGAAACCAGAAATATCACCAGTGGTAACTGCAACTTTTAAATTACATCACTCAAAGTTTTGGGTTTGGGAGTTCTGTTTGTTTGTAAGAAGTCCAGTGTAATGATTGCAAAACAAATAATACTAATCCTATCAAGGTAGTATATGTTAAGAAGTGACAGAATTATGTCAGGGAGTAGTATTTGTCATCAAAATCAAAGAGTTTTCTAAAAATTATAGAACCTCTCAAAGCAAAATATGTAAGAGCTTAATCACTGTTACATTTTATGTATAAAAATGTCACAGCTAAGGAAATAAGAGATAGCACCCCAGAAATTTGTACAGAGGACAAGCATGCTGAAGCATTTGAGGTTCCTGAATCCAAAACCCAGTCTTCCCAAGGTCTTTTTTTGTTAATATCTTAACAAAATCTTAATATGTTAATATCTCATATTCCTTTCTATGAAGCTCAGTTTCAGTGTAATTGGGGAGCATCTAATATCAAAAAATTAGATACATATTTTTCATTCACTTTATCTGCAAAAGAGACTTAAAATTCATAAAGTAGGTAGGTATATAGGAAGTATTAGAGCAGTAATTCAAAAAATTCCATACAAGAGACTATAAAGCTTTCTGAAAAGTGGCTTTCAGATATGAAACAACTTTAGAGAGCGTTATCCATGAAACTGAAGCTAAAAGCTATTAATTCACTTAGAAAAAGAACCTAAGTTATTTTTGTTTTTCCAATTTGACCATCCACTTCTCCATGCAAGGACCAGTATTTTTCATCTGCTAAGGAAAAAACTCTAAGACTGCATAGAGTCACTTTCCTAGAGCACACATATTACTGAAAACTGAGTCATTACCTTCTGCATAACTTCATTTCTTCCTGAAATTTCCATATGAGCCTGCTCATTTAAGTAATTAATACCTAGCAAAACAGACCTCATTACATGAGCAAAAGAAGGAATGAAGACTAGCCACACTAAGTTTTTACAATACACTGTGTATTTCCTGAACTCACCTGATTCCACACGAAGAGGACCTCTGTAGGTAAGAGTTAGAAACCCTTCACTGGATAGGTAAAGGGTTTTGTCCAGTTCCAGTGGCCTCACAGGTGTCAGATTTTCTCTTTCACACCCAGCAGCTGTTTTGCCATTGATTTTACCACAATACGGCAAGTGTCCACAAATGTTTAGCTAGAAGTTTTGAAAACATGTAGATGCACATAGTATTAAATGCATTAAAAAAACAAGGTCCACATAGCCATTTCTACATCAGTAAAACCCTTGTCGAGAACTATTTCAAACAACACAGTTCTCTTGCAGTTTGGAAAAGACAAACTAGAATTCAGCTATAATACAGTAAGAGTATCCTCAATCTTCAGATTACATGGTCCACAAATTTTCCCCACTAGAAATATAGGATGTGGTTCAGCAAGTTTATTCTTGGCCTAAAGATACCATTACGGTATTATCTGTGACAGCCCAGGATTGCTGGCACATACAGATTACATTAAAAACACTGATATGGACAGACAAAATCCCTTTCTAGGCTTTCCCTGTCAATTTCTTCAGAATTAGCAGATAAATTGGTAGTACACAACAGAGTCCATAAGGAGAAAAATCGCCCCAAAAGGCAGCCTCAAAAGTGTGGCTACCCTGTGTTCACCAAGGACCAGAAGTTTAATGCTTTTAAGACCATCTAAGATGAAATGATCTGTCTTTCCTTCCCTCAACCACAGTGCTTTCCTGCCAACTCATGCTTCTTAAGAGGACTGAGTGAAAGCTCCACTAGATCACTAAGCAAGACAAAAAAATTCAGCAACAACACTCATGAACAGCAGATTGTACAGCCAAAATCCTTACCGAGAAAGTCTTCCCATTGCCAGTAACTGTATAGCCCTCCTCAGAAGCCAGTGGCTGCAGGTTGAACAGGAAGCCAGTGTCTGGATCTCGCACAGAGCAGGACTGGAAAGAAAAAAAAAAAAAAAAAAAAAAAAAAAAAATTTTCTCCTTATGCATTTCTTCTGTTTAGATTTTACCCCTAACATGTTTCAAGAACCAAAGCAGTGATTTAGACATATTCCTAAACTGCATACCAGAATACCAGAAAACAGTTCTGGCAGTAACTTCCTTCAATTCTTTTGTACGTTCGTTCCATTCTTTTTTCCTCTCTATCAGCCACACCAACATATCAAAGTTGAATTTAACAGATGGCATCGATCATATTAGCTAAGAGCACAGAAATTTTTACTGAGGGCTGTCTTCACACTAATGTGTTTATGTTAAGATCTATAAAGTAGAAGCAACTGAGTAGATTTCACAGAATATTCTGCATTGGAAGGGACCCACGAAGATTGAGTCCAACTCTTTAATGTATGGCTCATATGGGGATTGAAGAGAGATCAAACCCTCAACCTTGTGTTATTAGCACCATGCTCCAACCTGCTGAGCTAATCTCAGGTTCTAGTGTGAAAAAAGAGAAGTCTCATCTGATGATCTCCACAAAACAAGGACAAGACATATCCTTACATATAAAACTCAGTTTTACTAGCAACATACCAAGGGGTAAATGAAGCATTCAACAGCAAATAAACTGCTCTCAAGAGATAGCACCTGAATATTTTGGTCAGAAGTTCGACATTTCAGAAACAATAAAAAATAAAGCAGTAAGATATCACAAGATTACATCATGACCAAGTTAAGACTTCACTTTAGTTAGTTTTCTTCAAGAGCCATTTAAACACAGAAATCAGGAGTTCTAGAAAAAAAATAAAATTGGACTGAGACTACAAAAACAATTTACATTCTCCTTTCTTACCTGAGAATCATCTTTTGTTTCCTTGATTGGGCAAGCAGCCTCAGTTTCCCATAAAAAAGTGGCCACACAATCCAGAATAGCGATAAACCGTGGGCTGCTGCTCTGGAAATAGATTGCAGAGGAAGACCAGAGTAAGCGTAATAGCTAACACTCTGTCGTGTTTGAGATTCCACCTTAGGAGAAACTGCAAGGTTCTTCTAAAAGACTTCACTACAAAGGCACACGATTCCCACCCCACTTCCCTCTCCCCCAGTTTTTTTTTGAAGGTCATCACTAAAAATTTTGTCTAGTTAAACGCTTACCATGTCACCACGCATTAGCAAAGAACTGCTTCTGACATCCAAATACTGAGATTAAATTCAGTATTTAATCTAGACATGTATAACTAGATCTTGTCTCTGTCTAAGCTTTGAGGAATTTTGAGGTGTAATACATAGTCCATAAAAAAACCAAAAAAAACCAAAAAAACAAAAGTAAAGCAACAGAAGTCTGTTAGGTGAGGTAACAAGGTAACAGGAATATTAATTATATACTCTTCATGTCAGTATTTTCAGACAAAAGCAAAGCAGTTCATAAGTGCTCCCTGTCACAGATTTTTCACCACACCTCTTGGCTAAAGATCATGTGGGTGAGGGGAGAGTAAGACCTGCAGATGCACAAAACCAGGAAGAACAAGTCTACAGAAGCTTAAGTCTAATAATCCCATCAGTCTAAACTTCAGTATGTGGAATTGTATCCCCAAAAGCTCTATAGATTTAAGAATTCTAGAATAAACAATCTACAGAGAATGCAGAACCTAAGCCAGAGAATACACATTACAATATTTTTCCACTTAAGAGTGTCCACAATGTTTGCAGTTTTAAGTACTCATGTATTTTTCATGCTAATTAGACTAGCCTGAAATATTATAGTTCATCAAGGCTGTTAGCTTTTATCTAGTTCTTGTTTATGATAAAATACTCAGACATGTGCTTCTCTAGCATCTAAGTCAGCCTTGTTTTTACATCTCTATTTTAAACCCTCAAGAAGTCTCCCTTGCCATGAATCTGCTATACACTACACATCTTCATGTGGCTTCATGTTCCAGGATAAGAAACCTACTATGATGAAATAACAACTGAAAGATCATTTGTCCTTACAAGAGTGCCCCTGGAACAGACAAAGTGGATGGTGGTGGTATAAGTAGTTGTCTTTCCATCAGCATTGATGCACACGGAGCCATTTGCATAGGTTAGAGAAACATGCCCAGGTCTTTCAATTACTAGTTCTTTGCTGGCAACACCAAGATTACTAATAGAGGTGAATTCAGAATAAGAAGCCTAGAAATAAAGAAAAGTATAAAAGCATGTCAACAACTTTTAAAAAAACAGATACAACCAAAAAGAAAATACCTACTACAATACTCTTGTATACAGGGTTGAGAGTTTTGACTATAAAGGTATAGAGATACCTCTACAACTCTCTCCCATTCTGTATTCAAGTTTCACATATTTAACAGACAACTTCCACAACCAGGTATGGTTTCATTTTTGTTGTTTTTATTTTTAATACAGTAGGGTGCTTATAGTACCTTAGAACACCCATGTACATCTCCTGGGCTATGTAGCTTAGCAATTTAGTAAGGCCTAGGTCTTCTGCAGTAGGCAGAATTTATTGTAGAGCTCTTTAAAACTATGTGTGGAAGCCTCCAGATGCTCTCA
The DNA here is from genome assembly GCF_001522545.3 of Parus major. Lineage (NCBI taxonomy): Eukaryota > Metazoa > Chordata > Aves > Passeriformes > Paridae > Parus > Parus major. The sequence continues at coordinate 56,914,516 of NC_031770.1, read as the reverse complement.
GCATCAATTTTAGGGATCTGCCATGCTTAGCGAAGGCTAAAAATCACTAACAGAAACTGAAACCAGGAAGACAGTAGGTATACCAAAGTATACAGTCATTATCACTTCAACATAACTGCTGGTTCCAAGTTTTAAGAAACTACTTTATAGCAGCAACAAACTGAAGAATATACCTCCAAAACTGCTGTCCACAGACTTCTGCCCTTTTAAATTTTTTGTAACAACTTTGCATTTAGGTTAATGCAATGTGCTGACTTTTCACTCCACCATCACAAGCAGTGAAGTAACAAAGCCCTAAAGTGTATCTACATGTAAAGTAAGCGGCCTTGCACAACAAGGACTATTGCAAGCACAGGGAAGGAGTAATAATCATCTCTCAAGTGCAGTACGTGACTGGCTTCAGTCACTAACACATCCCCTTTAACAGTAAGGAGGGAAGGTGTTCTCCCTGTTTTATAGAAGGAATTAGGACGGCTTGCTGAGTCTCTAGTTCAGCTTTCCCTCTTTCCAGCTCTGAGTAGCAATGAAGTCAGGCAGTGGGCAATTGGGTTGATTCAGCCTGTCAGCTGTTATCACTTCTATGATTCTTGTTATACTTCGGGGCAATACAGAAGTAGGAGCCCAGAACACCCACCAGCCCTTTTTTTTTTAAATTTACTTAGAAACATCTGCCTGATCTACCCCTCAAATCCAAAGAAAGCTCAGGGAGGGCAGAAGCACAACAAAGAAACTTGAAACAAATTTTTCCACAGCTGGATCGAAAACAAGCCAGAAGCATGACAAAGTATCCAGGAGGACTGCCTGTTCCAAAAGAAATGCGTATTCCTAGTATCTGAAACTCCAGCAATTCATACAGAAGAGATGCAGTTTGTCTGCCTCTGAAACACAGGGCAAAAAATCATGAGTTTCAAACATGACATTGCTACACTTGTAAAAATTAAAGCCTTGTTCTTCAATGAGGCTGACAGAAGCTCTACCATTTTGCTATAGTTATGCAACCATTACGGTACACAGAATATCCCTTTGCACAAGGAGTCAGAATTCACATGGCTGTCTTAATCTCACCCACGTCTATTTCAATCTCACTCTTGTGGCAAACCAGCTCTGAGCTGGGATGGAAAGGGTACTCACAGAAGTATGCCTATACGCCATCTGACAGACAGACGCTCGCCGGTCACATCCTGGGACAGCAATCAGGGGTCGACAGACATTTATGTAGTACTTCTTGTACTCACTTGGTCTTGAATTATCCATGGCATACCAGTTTTCACCTCTCTTCTCAGATTTTGCTAATCTGAGCAGAAAGAGAAAGTTCTGCTCTAAGAACACACATTCTTCATAGACTCCCTCTAGCTTTCTCAGTCTTGAGAAACAAAGCAGCCCTTAGGCATTCCCCACTAACTTTTCCCCTTCATTTTTTAAGTGCTACAATTAGAAAGAATACTCCTGGGATACAGAGCACAGCTAACAAGGTAACATGCTTTTATAAGCAAAACCATCCCAGAAAGTCAATTTACATCCTGGGAGGAGGCAAGTCAACATATTAGAGGGATTTCAACATACTTACAGTCAAGACCGTCACAAAATGTAAAACTTCTGGTGCTGTCCGCACAGCAAACCAACCTCAGCCAGAACACCAAACTAGAATAGCTAAGTTACAATGCATGTGTCACTTTCCTACCTTGACAAGTCATATTGGTCCATGGTGTTGCGATCTGTCACAACACATTCCAGCGGAATATCTGGACAAGCATGCTCAGTGTACCACCTGAAGTTGTAGGTATAGTTATCTTCTTTCTACAAATGAGCAGAATAGGTCAGAGGCTTTCCACATTGATAATTTTTTTTGTGACTCACAGCTACTTCTTTATATGTCAAGCTTGCTATCTCTCCCCTTGGTTTTGGGATATACCTTCTCAGACTGACTTGTGTTGGTCTGTCCTGTTATAGATCTTGTCATTCCCTGTGTCACCAAAAATGCTCTTGCCAACAAAACCTGCTCTGGTTCTGTCAAACTGCTGTCAGCTGTTTACACAGTTCTACCATTTGTTACTTGTCAGCCAGTTTGGTTTTTTGCCAGCTAGAAACACAAGATGATCAAAAGCACTAATAATTACAGGGCCCAGGGATTAAAGGAGGCTTACTGTTCACTGGTGAAGGAAAGCTTTATGGTTACAACAAGAGTCAAGTATACCAAGAGAACTATCTCTTTTAGTCTACTTGATAGATACTGGATATTTCCACACATAACACTCTGCTTATATTGACATAATAGCTATTGTCAATATTTTAGGATGGAGATCCTTCCTTTCTTCATGCAGAACTTCTTACCTGATACTCAGGCTGACCTATTCCAGCATCACGGTCGCACAGGAAAGTTATAAGGGTAGAGCGCTGTGTTTTATTCTCATTGTTGTATGCTGTACCATTTCTGTAGGTCAACTGAATCAGGCCATCGTAATAGGAAAGTTTGGAACTGGGCAGTCCAAGACTCCAAAACTGATCCTTACTAGAAAAGAAAAATTGAGTTTTGAGAGTGAACAGAGTACAAAATTAATTGTCTCTAAGAGAAGTCTTACAAATAGTAACCATGTACATTTATACAAGACACCATAAGATGACATAATAATTAAATAAGGTTGATTAGACCTCAGTGAGCTGGAATAAAAAGAACACAGCCAAAAGGAAACTTAACAGATGTTCTCCCTTGAAAAGGAAAGGAAGTTACATATTGCTTAGATATCTAGAAAACTTTAATACCCCCTTCTCTAAAAGGGTGACAATAACATCAAGTTCTCATTCTCCAAAGCAGAAGTCAAACTGCAGACTTGGAGTCATCTTGGGGTCAAACTGGCCTCATCCAATTACATATAGGCAGTGAAGACCTAGCACTGCACAACAGCTCTCTGCTAGATATCGGCTTTGGTTCAGGAGTGTTTCTTCACTCTGACTTAACTTTGACTCTATCAGACCTAGATTGATTATCTTGCTCTGAAGAACATTTTTAGGGTCTGCAGTGAACTGTCCTTGGCTGGAGAGTAACTCAGAGCCAGCTCAAGTACAGCTGCAGGTGTTTGCACTGTACCCCATCTCTGGCAGCAGGCTGACCTGGAACCTGAAATTAACAGATACTGCCTCAAACATAGTCTGTAGAAGGCAAAAGCAATGATGCCATCAGAGCAGCAGTACACACTGGGACCATGTCTGCAACAGCCCATTTAGTGAGGGAGACCACAAAATTGTTAAGGTTGGAAAAGACCTCCCAGATCATCAAGTCCAACCATCAACTTAGCACCACCACCATATTTTTACCACTGAACCATGTTCTCAAGTCCACACATTTTTTGAACACTTCCAGGGATGGCAATTCCACCATTTCCTTGGGCAACCTGCTCCATTGCAGGCCTTTCCATGAAGCAACTTTTCCTACTATCTAATCTAAACCTCCACTGGAACAGCCAGAGGCCATATGGTACAACATCCAAGCTCTGGGCTCCACCTCTACCTAAGGCAGCCCCTGCTTATCCCAGGCACAGCAAGCTCACATTGTTTAGGCAAGCTCTTAAGAACACAGCTGACCCTCCAACTCTGGACTGCAGGTTGCCTTAATACAGCTGCAGCAGTTAATCTAGAGTTTACAGTCCCTATGGATAACAAAAGGGAGAGCAACAGGCACATTCCATCTCACAAGTTAGCTGTAAGCAGGATTACATATATGTGCACTCAGCTTGAAACAGCTGGCAGTGTAATTACTGCAAATTATATGCTAATTACCTGAATCTATTACAGGTAACCCAGTAATTACTTTACATACAAATTGTTCATTGTTGCACATCAACAACACATCATGCAACAAGGGATCTTCTCCTACAGACAACAGAATTAGTTACTCACCTTTGTGTTACCTGGCAAGCTGCTGATTTTGTATGACAAAGGTCATCAGGCAGGCTGCCACAGACGCTTATGTGAAAAAAGTACTCCACAGTATTAACTGTATAGAAAGGTTTTGCCTTGGCCAGAGGTGATAAATCAAAAGAGAAGCCTAATCAGGAAGGAATAAACTTTATCAGTTCAATTTTGTCCTGATATCTCTCACAAGTTTTGTTTCAGTCAGTCTAGTTCACCTCCCCCTGAATAAGTCTCCTATGTAATTGCTATTCAAGAAACAAAATGGACAAACTAAAAGCATTGTTTCTTATACAATGTTTCTTATTATTCTTCTTATAGAGAGATTTACTTTAGTAAAATACTTCTGTTTTCCTACATTCACTAGGGGAGTATTAAGTTCATGTTGTTCTGATCTTCCATATGCATGTACTTAAAACTGTGGGTGCTAAGCACTAGGCTGCTAATCACTTTGCTGTTGAGTATCATAAGGACTTACTTGTTGTGGTCTAAGTTCTATCACTAATGACCTTTTGATTTGCTGAACAGAAATACATACCTGCCTGAGGATCAGACACCTGACAGTCATCTCCTTCAGCTTTAGACAGGACACATGCAGCAGCAGTATACCAGTCAAATGCATATGAACACTCACGCTCGGCCATCAAGATTGGAGCACTTTCTAGATCACCTGGCATCACAAGAGCAACGTGTTACACATACAGCCAGCCAGGCTGCCAACAGGAACTAGGAATCTACCCCTAAGAAACTAATTTATCTTCAAAAGCAGACAAAGAACTGTGAAAGTAGCTGCTCTTTGGAAATGGAACCAAAATTATTTTTCACTAAGTCTTTGCATCCATCCTCCCCAAAATAAAAGCTTACCCCAGAAGTAAAGGTGGAGGGCTCAATCTGCTCTTGAGAACTATCACAGTATTTGAAAAAAATGTCTACTTTGATAAACAACACTGATGTTTTACTACAAAGCAATAGCTGTTGAGTAAACAGTGCAAAATCTTATCCTCATAGCCAGCACACTTGCAAGTTTCAACTTCCTCAGGCCGAGGTAGACTAACACAGGTTTTCTATTTTCCTGAGAGACAGTTAACTAGTGGGCTATTATAATCATCACTAACAATATTAACTTCTGCAAATGTTTCTGCCTTTCATAAACTAACAGAAGTTTAGATACAATCCATATTTTTTGGAAAAGAAGGCTAAAGTATCTGATCTCAGTTCAGAATTATTCTTTCCCATCAAGACAATCTAGAGAAATAAAGTGTTTCATATAGCTTCCAGATATTTGTGGTTTTAAACACTTAGGCATACTTTAATCATGTTTTAATCACAAAGATTCTTATTTCAAGAGACTTATTTCAGGAGTTTTTAAAGACTGCTTGCATAAAAGGTAAACAGAACTAAATACCTGTAATTACATTTTCATCATCCTTGAAGCCGATGCTTCAAGGTTTTGCATAGAAAGAGAGAGAAGATAAGAGCACATACTAACACTTAGCACTCATGTCTGGGCTTATTAGATGACCTTCAGTTTTTAACTGGATCAATGAACAGGATGTGGATGTTCTCACCTGGTCTGCATATTAGAGTGATGACCGTTTGGATTTTTTCTTTTTCTTTAGAAGGACAGCTGTCTCCATTTGAATAGATAAGCTGAATATTTTCTCCAACCTTTTTTGGAGAAGATACAAATGTTCCAAGATTCTTACTGTTGTTTTGCTTATCTATAAAGACAGTAAATATAAAACTTTTGCTTCTCTGAAAAGAAGTGAAGCTTCTGTTAGATATCAAGACTTTCCACTTGTCAAGTTAACAAGAAGACATCATTAGGAGCTTGATTTTACCTTGTCAAACCATGCTACAAAGCCTATGGCTCTTTAGTTAGAAAGAGCTGCTTACATTTCTTCTTCGAGCATTTCTGAGATCACAAGGGAAACATGCTCCTAACTTCTGTTTCCTCAAATAAATGAAGGCACTCAGACAATCAACCCCATTTGTACAGGAGGTGCCAAGCCTTCAGAGGCTTAAAAAAACAATGAACCAAAAAAACTCCATAAACACCACCAACAAAAGCCCCTGACTCACCTACAGAGCAAATAGCAGCACCATCTGAACAGCTGAAAGCCCCTCCTTTCTTCCACACTTTATGGCAGACATTGATGTAGTAATGTTTCCTTCCTACCTCTGAAAAGCTACTGTCCACAGCTTCCCAGTTCTGGGCTGACTCTGAAATATAGAGGGTCGTTAAGAACAAGTCATCTGGCTTAATTATTCCAGCATCTCCATGCCAAAATGCCTTTTATTACAAAGTACCCCATTGTGTGATGGCCTCTCCTTTGGAGCATCCCCCAGCATACAGAAGCCCTGATTTTAGCTCTATTCCTCCACCAGCTCAGATTACCACCTGCATCAGTCTCATGAAGCCACAGCTGCCAAATGCTACCATTTCTGGATGAGCCCAAAGGTATCCCCTTTGCACAAGACACTGGGTGGAAGCTGCTGACCCATGTGGTTCCTGAATGGTACAGGTTGCCCAGACAGATGGTGGATGCCCCCTCCCTGGAAGTGTTCAAAGCCAGGCTGGATGGGGCTTTGAACCCTGGTCTAGTGGAAGGCGTGACTGCCCCCGACAGAGGAGTCAGGCCACATGATCTTTAATGGTCCCTTCCAAGTCAAACTGTGATTCTGTGACTTAAAACCACTTACGATGGCAGCAACCAAGGCTGCCAAGGTTATGGACATGGCTACTTTCATAAGTCTCTCAGTCTGTTTGTAAAGAGAAAAGCAAACACTAGCATCCCAGAAATTCACTAAGAACAACGAAAGCTGACTAATATTCAGCTGAAGAATTGCACTGGAGATGTCATGTAAACTCAGGGCTGTAAAAGTAACTGAAAGCTAGTTTTTATTGCCATACCTGAACTGCGGATAAGAGGTGACAAGTCATAGTGTTTTCTCTGATCAGTAACTCTGCAAAGGATATCTTTTTTCTCTTTAACACATGCATATTTTGTATCCCAAGTAAAAAAATAGGTGCAGTCAACTTCACCGGTGAATACTGGAGTTCCTCTACCATCATTACCTTAACACAGAAAACAGATGAACAGATATACGGTTTCTAGTGGGGGAAGGGGAGAAAAGCAAGGAGACTTCAGGACTAGCAATAAGCAAGGAAGACAAGAAGTCCTTTTGCTGCAGAGAACTTGCATTTCTGTTTAACATTGGGTAAGAAAAAAGGCTCTTTTTTACTTCCATCTTCTCAATCATCAGTGTAAATTTAGACTAGCAGTGCTCCTACACAGCACATCCTGCCAGTCATCAAAATTATTGCTTAATTTAATAATATTTGTTTCTTGTGTTAGCTGTGGCTCAAAGCAAGCATTCATTTGAACATAAGGTCTACTTGCAAGCATGGGAGCGAACTTTGAGCAGAGCTGTCACAGCTTGCTAAACTCACCTGCTGTTTCATTGCACTCGAAGTTTATGACAGTCATTCTCTGAAAGCCGGAACTACATGCATCCCCATTCGGATAAATTAAAGTGAGATCCCCATCAGAGTATCTGAGTAAGAAGTCAGTTTTAGATAGAAATGAGGGGTCAGACAATCACCACAATCACAGAAATCAGTGTTCTACACATAACAGAAGTCACATTCTTGTTCATTTATTAATTGTCTCACTCCAAGGGAAAACAAATACTAGTTCAACATCATTACTGACAGTTCTACAGCATCCACTGATTTTTCTGATCACTTTTCATTAATTTCTGTAGAGATTAAAAAATGCTCTAAACCTCTTCTAGGTATGGTGGGATATCTAGTCCCACTAGTTTATTGTGTGCCTGTTTCTGCAAGAGAAGGAAGTCATGCTTCCTGGAAGATCACTGCAACAAACCTGTCACAAACAAAATGGAAGATCGTAGATACATTAATTAATCTCTGCTTTACAATCTCATGCAAACTGTTGTCCCTAAATGCCACTTGGGAACCAGCTTCTTCTGATACTGCTTTACATGTAAAAAGAAGGACAACAGACAGTGCAGCACAATCTGCAATTGGGACAACCAAGTCAGTGGATGTCTTCCTGTCTAGACAATGGCCTCTGCCAACCTCACTGGCTCCTCTGCTTGCTAATGCTATCCTGCATTTTTCTAACAAATAAGTGAGCAAAAACTTGCATTTTGTATCAATTGTTGATTACGTGACAAGTAAGCATCAAAGCAGGCAACAAAGACCAATCAGACCAGTTAGCAGGGCTAAGGAGCATTTACACACCTTAGGGTTTGGTTCGCAAATCTTCCTGCCACTTTTTGCTGGTAACCTGAAAGTTTTACTTGGCAAGACGAAATGTATCCTGTATCATCCTTGCAGTTACCTGCAGTGGTTTTCCCACATACATTCAAGTAGTAGTAATACTCCTCTTTGTCATCTTTGGCTGTATATGGTGTGACATACTCTGAATGAATAAAAGACAAAACGTGTTTTTAGCACACATCAGGACAGACATGAAACTCCAAATATCAACAGAGGAAATTTTTTCTGCCCGTAAATAAGAATGCAAAACTGGCTAGTAAAAACCACAAAAACAAAAAAAAAAAAAATGAGCTTACCTGAATATAGATTAAGTGGACTTAAATCAATGGAGATATCATGTTGCTCATTAGTCAGACGACAGCTCTTACTCTCCAGGTAATCCCTGTGACAGGCATATTCAGTAACCCACTCAATTTCGTACCGGCAATTTGTTTTTGCTGTAAGTTTGGGACCTGCACTCTAAAACAGAAGTGAAGAGAATTTAAGTTATAAGTAGACTTACTTGAAATATAATCTTTAAAGCAATAGTATCACATTCCTTTAAGATCAGTAACAACGACTTCACCTCTAAATTACTTAAAATGTGCAAACATTGTTTCTAGCCTCTCAGAAATAGGTGTTGAAAAGAAATAAAACAGGTCTTATAAATGATGTGGCAAAATACTACAAATCTAAGCAGAAGTAAAGCATCAGACATTAGCAGGACCAGATATTAGCAGAAGGACAGCAGAAGTAACATTAAGGAAAAGTAAAAGTACTTTTCCTTAATGTGTCAGAAAAAGCAGAGATGTGAGCCCAAATGGCCTAAGCTTGGATTGTGATTGCCTCAGAGAAGTCCTCAGTGCAGGGAATAGAAGTCAAACATTCTCTGAAGGCAAAGCAGACTTTCAGACACTGGTGTTTTAACAACGTTGATTCCCTCGGTCCAAATCATCACATAGACATTTGAGAACTCTTTAGCCAACACTTCTGTCAGATGAGTTTTCTGTAGTGATACATTTTTGAATGAAGCTGTAGTCTTGCTTTTCCTCACTTTCAAGTGAAACATTAGAAAATCAAATTGTTTCATAAATCTGCATTTCTGCCATCCACTGGAACAACTGATAGATACACAGATATCAGGTAAGTTACAGGCACAAGTATTATCAGTAATATTACTTATACTACAACAGTGCATAAGTGACAGTAGACGAGATGTGTTTATTTCTGCAGCAAGAAGAGTGAAGTGCGGTACCTATCAGATGCAGGACTAAACATTAAACCATTAGCCAGACGAGCATTCCCTCTTCACTAACCTTCAACAAAAAGCATCACTATATGAAATGGCAGAGCATTAGCAATTGCCCAATTCAAGGAGTGTAGGCTGCTCACATTACCCAGCATCATACCGAAGTGACTGTCACACTGCATTCAAGTTAGGCTGAAACACTGTCCAGCATAAACTGAATTGCTGCTGAAAGTACTGATTTTACTTAAAAAGAACTCATGAGCCTACTTAGTAAGTGACAGACTCTAGCCATGCAGTGACACTTACTAGCTACCTTCTTTTCCCTGAGGAGTAACAGATTAATAAAGAAACCAAGTAACAGGCAACAGCTATAAGCACAGCCAGCCTGACTGAAGAGGAAGAGCTCTCACTATTAGTAAGCAAAGCTTTGTGCCACAATGTACCCGGGATTAACTCTACACTAAGCCCATCCCAATGCTTACAGGAAAGCCTGGAACCTGTAAAGGGACAACCAAATTCACTGATACAAGAGACAACACACTCCTGGGGAAATTTTATTCAAGTTCTTGCTATTTCTTAAGTTCTAGAAGACTTTAAGAGTATATCTAGAATCTCATACTCTTCACAAGCTACAAGCCAGGAATACTTACACTCTCTTCAGCTCTGAATAAAAATGAAAGATAATGCACACAAAACTTAAAGACCAACCAGTTAACACAAAGTAAAACATTGAAGTTACCTCTTCTCCCCTCTTTGATGGGCAAACAAAAGTGATTGTCACTGCTGGATTGTGGCCTAGGCAGAAGCCTGGTCTTTCTTCACCATCCTGGTATTGTCTCTCGTAACTCAATACAAGCCTAGAAATAGAAAACAACAAACCAAAAACACAATTAAGAATAAGGATATTCTTGAAACACTCAATCTTCGCTAGACATACAGGCACAATATACCAACGTAGCCCTGCTCCTGAAAACAACTTTTACAGAGATCCTCATTCCTTTAATCATAACAGTTAATTAAAAATAAAAATTAAAATAGTCCCAGCAAAATTACTTAATACAGTATCTTCTGGTACACTATTTAAGACTACACTGAATGCCTTGCAATTCACATTGTAGCAAGAATTTAGCTGATAATCACAGGAACACAGAATAATCGCAGTTTTCCTCTCAAAACTACTGCTGGAGAGCAGATATGGCAAATGTTCTTGCAATTTTTGAAAGCAATACCCACTTAGTGCTTTGCCACATTCCTGTACTTTATCATCTTTCTACATATAAATTCTTTCCACTCTGCCCCCAGAATTAACAGCAAAATGAACTCATCGGCAAATTTACAGGAGCAAGGCAACTGGGTCAGATCAGGTGAAGCAGGAGTGGGAGAATAAAACATGGTAATTATCTGACAGGGAGAGACAAATAGCAAGATGACTTGGATGAGAGAACAGGAAGATCACCACAGCTTCCCAGCTATGCATTATTATTCTATGCAGTTTAACAGACAGAAGACAACAGCTGCCAGAGCAGTGACACTCTGGCTTCACACAAGCCACACCCTCTGTACCTCAAGACACAGATTTCCCATCACCTTACTCCTTCCCAGGCCACCCTAGTCTGATAGAACACATACAGTGAATATTCCTGAAGCACCAAAAAGCTCTTCAATCTTAGCAGGGATAAGCTTGCTAGTACTTTCCTAGAGCACTAATTGCATTTCAGTATGAGAATAAGCTTGTGCTTCCTCAAATGTAAGCTACTACCTTGGCACAGAACACCTCAGTCACTTGTTTCATGCTGGGAAAAAGCCCTGCTGGAGGAAAAGTCCTCTCTTCCTGGAAAAAGGTCTAACAATTTCATTTGCAAACCAAAATAAAACCCTCAACTTGACCACAGACAGGTGATATTCTCCCTGTTATTAATTTATTCTGCTTGTTTTCTTCAGCAGGCATCTTAAACAAAGACAGTACTGCAGAAATCAACATGGGTACTAAGGATGCTACAGACAAGGCAAGCAGGCTCAGATGATCTGAAGCTCAGAAATACCAGCATGTTAAGTTCCCTGAGCTACATAACTTCATTTGGGTGGTGTTTTATCATGCTTGTTATGGTTTTCTTTGGTTGTTGGTGGAGTTTTTTTGTGGTGGGGTGGTTTTTAGGGGGCTTATTGGCCGGTTCATTTTTTTAAAATTTATTTTAGGGTTTTTTTGCTTTTTTGTTGGTTTGGGTATTTTTACATCAAGCTATACTTACAACCAACACAAAAGGCAGTAAACAGGAGCATCATCAAAAAACACTTCTTGTAATTCCATAAGTCTTGCATTGCTTATCTATTTCTTCTGTTAGGAGTTCATTATTGAAAAAGAAAAAAAACCCACAAAGGCAACATCTTGGTCCTATTCTCAACTTTTAAAGTACTTCTGGGGAATAGAGTGAGCCAAAAGCAGTGCACAAACTCCCAGTGAACACTTACCCTGTGGGCCCTCAGACAGTAGGCAGACAGGACCAAATCTTACTCTACTGCATGTGGGCCGAGTGCAATTCTGTAAAAAGGAGTCTCTCACAACAAAGGAGAAAATGTGATCTGTTATGGCAGTACCACAGAACACCTGAGAGACTGCTCTGACGGTATTTTTTAATAGTCTTTGCTAATGCTTCAACACGGAAGAGGTTTTAACACTAAGTTTTAGGAGACTCATCTGTTACCAAGAGTGTTGTTTCCAGGGCAGAAGACTGAAGCGTCCACAGAAGTATTACCACAAAAATTGCATACCTGTTTTTGTCTTGAAGCTTCAGCTGCTCCTTTGGACGGCCAACATCATATGCCACACCATCGTGTAACAAGCAAGCAGCACTGCCAGCGGGGCACTTTGTGGTCTCTCCCCTTGAACTTCCTGGTTATAGCACATAGAAAAAAAGTTAAAGGACTGTGCTTCGAAGCCCTGCTCCACCTGAAGTATCTTGCCATTTTATCTGTGGGTTCTTCTAAAACTAGCTCTAAAGAACAGGCTACATTAAAATGTGAAACTGACAAGACAAAACCTGGAGTGCTTGTGGTAATTTGTGCTGCCCTGGTTGGGGACAGCAAATTCATCCTTCCTGACAAAGCAGCTGCAGCTACTTGCTTGTAGAGCTGCTGGATATACAGGGCTTTGAAAACTTCCGAAAGTGTGCCAAGTATTTCCTCTTTTTTCCCCACAACCAAGTAAAAGGTAACTCCTTCTTATAGGGAAGGCTTTATCCCCTTCTTATTTTCTTACTAACCATCTAATTCAAAGCTGTCAGCAAAAAAATTCATACTAGTGAGATGTCTAAAAGAACAGACCTCTCACTAAAACTAGAAGTATTAAACCCATAACAGGGGCACAAAACACATATTTAACTGCAAAGTAAAAACTGTAGTGCAAATATACAGCTAAACTAACCTTTTCAGCAAGCTTCAAATACATGTTTTTGATGGTTTAATTCTTTATACATATAGGTCTCAACTGAGAGGAAAGTGCAAGCTATGCACCAGTACTTAGGAAAGCACCTAAACAGTATTTTAGATGCACCTCAGGATATTCATCAGGAACTGGGAAACAACCTGGAGTCCAAAGGAATAAATTTAGAGCACATGAAGGCCTGTGAACAATGTTGGTCCTATTTGGCAGCAAAGACAGATACAAGACACGCTGCACTCTCCCACCTAGAAAAAGTGACGAACTGTACTAACAGTATCTGCACATCCAGAAGAGCATATCTTTGAACACCTCAGTGTTTGGAGGGTAGGGAATTTGAAATAATTATCTAAGTCTTGAAATACTGATCTTCAGACATAGGACAACTTTAATGGAGACAGTAGCAAAGACCCACACTACAAGAAATTCACACACTGACAGATGACACAAGCAATCATTCAAACCTATGTCTCTGCAGACATTTATGAACAAGGAATCATTGTCAGAATCATCCACCAAGTAATGTCCCGAAACTTGGATGAGAGGATTCAAGTCATATTTCTTCAGATCTCCATCAAACACATAGCAAGGGACCTAGAACAACAAAAAAATTACATGCAAACCATGCTACACAAGTAGGGGGAAGCTATGAACAAGTATATGTAAGGCCCAGTTAGTATGTGGGAAAGATTTTTTACTTCTGGAAGCTCAAAGCTAGACATGCTGATTAAAATGAGGCATCTGAAGTTACGCTCATTTGCTCCAGCTTTTAGAAGGGTTTTGCTACAAATAGCTAATGCACAGAAAAGTTTCAAGAGTTGTTTAAAATTCTCAGCTCCACCAACTTCCAACATTTATGCTTTACATACCTATGAAAAAGGTTCATGGAGATTGTTCAGATTAATTTGGGGTGGGGGCAGGTCATTAGAGTAAAATTGTCATGTATGTGAAGAGTAACTTCTGCATGGATAGTACATAGATTACCTCTTTCACAGGTTTAAACAAGTCTTTCTTGCAAGCCACAAAGGTCCTCCATTCAAAATAGTGCACACATTCTGTTGCTGTTACAAATTCAGGGGTACCCTATTTAAGAAAGAAAACAATGTTTCGAAAAACAGACTGGTTTTATTTTATATCTGTAGACGTTAAGAAGTTCATTCCAGAGAGTAAGAAAAACAGGACACAGCATATCACAGAACAAGGGCATGCAGTTTCTTAATGGCACTTGTTAACTGCAGGATTGTTATATAACAGCTTGTTGGGCAACTCGGGAAGATGCAGGATGCCAAATCCTTAGTCTGCATATGCACCAATATTCAAAATGTGCCAGTCTAATATGCAGTAACTGTATTCCATCTTTTAGATGGATGACAATGACAATGACAGAAACACCAGTGATATCTACTTACTAGAAAGGAAGATACCAGTAATGCATATAAATATGCATAAAAATGCATATAAATAGGTTAACACAGTGAGGCAATGCATGGTTTATCAGTTCCTTTTTATCCTACAGAAGCAACTGATTAGCAGCCTTTTCTGCTACACAAAAAGAAAATCCCTGACCTCAGCTGCCTCTTTTTATGGGCTCATATTATACACATTTGTATATATTTAAAAATGGAGGTTCTACCATGGTTCAGAACTAGATGTTCAACTGAATGCCTCCCAGTGAAAACACAACAATTTTTCACTTTGCCCTCCATCACCTCAGCTAGAAGTAGTTTAGCATACTTAAACTGACTCCCTCTCTCATTTAACCCTGCCATAAAAGGGGACAAAACAAGTTGTTCCAGACACTATTACAAAATCCTTTTACTATGTCATGAGACAAACAGGTACTAGAACTGAGCTAACCAGAAGTTGTCTGATCGGTATGATCTGGTGTTACAGTTGAAATTGAGCAATAATTTTTAATTTAGTTTAAAAAGTCATCTGCTGAAACAGAACAAGAAGCATTTAAGTCTCTGCTGCACTGGCACTTTGTTTGAATTGGCTGGATTTCTAAGAGGGATTTCTAATGTGCAATAGCATTGTCAGTGCCAACAGCAGCACCAATAAATATTTCTCTCGGATACAAAAATGTGTGAACCGATCACAGTCTGCATTGAGCTCTCATATCTGTGAAGTGTGTGGAGGGTGTAACTCCAAAAGCACTTTGAAGTGAACTGCATGCACACAGGCCCCTAGAAACTTTTTGAGGATCTCCAATCCCACTTCAAACACATTCTCACAAACAACTATTTCCTCAGAAGCCCTGCTGGCTGTATAAGCACTGTTAGCTCAGTAATGTGCAGACCAAACCCAAGGCTTACTGTTGTCAACTATGCTGCCCCTTAACAGAGGTCAGTCATTTTCTTCAATACTGTTCTATTAAACAGTCATGCCAGGTCCAAAGCTAAGGCACAGACAACAATTAAACAAGAGCTCACACTGTTATGGCACCCTGTGCTTTGTTGACTCATTCCTCCATATTAAGCTAATAAAAATACCACAGTGCCAACCATGTAAAAACATTAAAGACAAAGAAGAGCACATAACCAGAGCTAAGCTGCAGACCTGTAACAACTTTCTACCAGGACTGAATTTTGAAAGCCACAATAAATCCTGACCTTAACAGTAAAACATAACTGCCTCTTCTTTAAGCTATAAAGCACAGTAATCAGTACATCCAGAAGTACAAGTCTCCTTAAAAAGCAAGTCAGAATTACGTGTCATTTCCATTGACAATAACAGCAAATCATTTAGACTTACCAGTGTTTTCCCACACAGGAAGTTAATACTGCTTTGAATTTGGTGTTCACTGCCTTGCTGCAAGCAGCTATGCGTAGTGTTGAGCTCCAGAAGACTTTCAGAAACTTTTTGCAAGGATAAGTCACCTAGGGTTCAAAATAAGATGGGGGGGAGGAAGGGTGTTATAATACAACATCTGCATAGAAGCTTGACAGGGTCTAGTTTCAACCGCAGAGCAGCACAAGACACACCAGTCCATCTGAAGACAGTACAACTGAAGATCTTTGTGGATTTTCTGATCTGGAAGATCAGATCCAAGTTAACATAGTGTTTGACATCTCTAATCACACTTCTACTTTCTTAAAGGTTTTTAGCAAACAGTTTTTAAAATAAAAGTACAACAGCAGGTGCTACTACAAACTAGTCACCTCCTTAAGAAGGAAAGCTGTTACCAACTAGTTTCAATCACAATTCACTCCTTCCTCCTACTAGCTTCTATTTATTAGTTTCTCAGCCTTTATACCGTTTATAATAATAGCATCAGCACAAGATGAGAGTTTATCACAAAATGGTTTTGCTTACAACGAACTCCTCTGCAATAAGCAGGGACATCTTCAACTAGATCAGCTGTTCAGAGCCCTGTTCAGCCTGACCTTGAACATTTTCAGCATGGGGCATCTGCAACCTCTCTGAACAACTCGTTCCAGTGCCCCACCACCATCACCATAAAGAAGTTTATTCCTTATATCTAGTCTGAATCTACCCTCTTATAACTACAGACCCTGCTAAGTCTGTCCTCTTTTTTCTTACAAGCTTCCTATAAGCACTGGAATGCTGCAATGAGGTATCCCTGGAGTCTTCTCTTCCCCAAGCTAACCAACCTCAACTCTCTCACTCTGCCTTACTAGGAGAGGTGCTTCAGCCCTGTGAGTATTTTTGTGACCCTCCTCTGGAACTGCTCCAACAGGTCCATGTCCTTCCCGTGCTGAGGACCCCAAAACTGGATACAGTAATCCAGGTGTGGTCTCACCAGAGGGAAAAGGAGGGGCAGAAGCACCTTCCTCAAACTGCTAGCCACATTGCTTTTGATACAGCTGGCTTTCTGGGCTGCAGGTGCACATTGCTGGATCCACTTAATCTTTAATCTACTTAATGAAGAACACACTGGTGCCCGTGCACTGGCACTGTCTGCAGACAAACCCAGCACAGACCCACTGCCTAAGTGCAAATCCCCAGCATGTCCCATCCCCTTTAGCACAGCTCACATGCTACATGAAGAGTAGGGTCAGTGCTTTGTCACTGTGCTGTTCTCCCCACCACTTGCTGTGAAGGTGAAAGGTGGAGCATATTTCAAGTCATGATGAACACCAGCTCAGGCCACTGAAATGCTCCTGCTCAAACCCATTTTGGTTAATATTAAACACCAACTGGTTTTAGATCTTACAAGCTAACTCCAGCCTGTTTTTTGGGTTTTTTTTTTTTTTGAGAAGTAGATTTTAATTCTGCAATGAGTTAGGAGTGAACTACAGAAAATGCTATCAAGTGTGAGCATGGATCAGCTTCCCCCTTTCCATTTTAGTTTATGTCTACACTAGGGAGAAAGCAAGGCAAATCTGCAATCATTGCAGATAGCAGCTTTGTACCTAGGCCAAATGTTGCTTCATTTTAAAAAACACACTTGTAGGAACTTTGCCCAGCCTGTTACCTCCTTACTCAAGGCAAGAAAAACTACACTGCACCCATGTAATATAGCCTAGAGAACAGAAGAGGAGCAGAAGTCAAAAAAACTGATACATGTGGTTTGTGCCTTTTTCATTTCCTGTGTTATCAAAAGACCCTCTTCAGGTTCTAGAGCTACCAGCACTGATGCTGGCCAAAATGGCAAGCAGCTCTCTTGAACATAAGGGCTACACACTGTTTTGGGAGCAAGAATGTTACTTATGTGATTGCTTAGAAGATACCGTCAAAGTGTCCTCTTTTCTTCCACAGACCAGCAGAAGGAAGCCAACACAACTTTCTAGGCAAGAGATGTATATAGTAACAATATACACATGACTTAAAACCTCTAGTTATAAATGTATACAGCTACAAGCTCCCATTTAGCAGGGAACTTATGGCAGCACCATCTGAGGACTTAGTGCTCTGTAAGCACTAGCTTCTCTCTGCGCTAAAAACATAGTACACTGCACTAAAGGTACATGATTCCAATCCAAGCTGATTCCAATCTTCTCACTTAAAGTAATATTCAAGAAAAAACAAGCTCAGCCAGTATATCTTGTTTACTACAGGCCAACACAACACATATGCTCTCTTCTCCCTTGCATGCTTACAATTAGTTTGGGAACTTGCTAGAAGTTTTAGGAAGAGTCTCTTCAGCAGCACATGCCTCATTGCACCCTTGCTCATGGAGCAAGGAATATCAACCCCTCACACGATCAGCTTCCTTCCAGAGCTGCAACCATTTTTACTGTAACATCAAGCTCCCTCTACAACCATCACTCATGTTTCTTCATGACTTCAGAGATGTTGCTTCCACAAAACAACACACTATAAATCAGCTAGTACTGTTCACAAAAATTAGCACCTAATACTTGATAATACACAGTTATGCTAAATCACACAACACTTTCTGCTCCTTGACTCCATCTGTTTAGCTACTTAGCAGGAAAAAGGCAGTCATGGAAGATATCAAATCAGTAGTTCAGAAGAAAGTGGCATTTAGGTGGAAGCTATCATTTCATGTCCACTTATCCTACAGCAGCTGGAAAAACTGCACATTTCACCACAAGGTTAACAGATACTTCAAGTAATATCTCCATTTTCTAGGAGCACTTCAAGTACGTGGCACATGAGTCACCAGGTATCATGGTCAAGTTAAAAAGTTAAATAACTACCGTGTCATTTCCATTCGCACTGTTCATGTTCATGAACTAAACGTTTGCCTACCTTTGAAAACTTCTAAGACTAATCAATAAAAGTGCAAAGGAGAGGCCTTTGGGGTCTCCATGCAAACCCTGGTACATCACTGACACACAGTTAAGATTAGCCACAAGTCTTCCCTGGGATACAGACTGATTACTGCCACAGAGCATATGGCCTTAACACTCCACAAAGCTGGGAGCAACAAACAGTCCTACAGCTGTCATCCCTTGCACAGCTAATATTTAAAAATCAAAACAATTGCACTGATTTTTTTTTTTCTGTGAAGGAATGAAGAAGAGAACTGATCAAGCCCATATTTGAAGAAAGTTTACAACTTATCAAAATTTGTCAGTTGACAAATTGCCCTTCTTCTCCCAAACAAAAGTCCTTCATCTCCCCGCATACAGGTAACCTCCTGTCATCTGGATTGCTTGAAGACAAGTATGTGGTTTGGCTGGTTTACGTAACTGGGAGTCTACACCTGCCTAGACCTGGATCAGAAATATTCCTATTTTCTCACTAGCGGTGATTGTTTTCATTTTTTAACAAAGAAGCTTGATAACCCATTGGCATGATCTAAACTCAGTGTGATGGTGATGAAGCTCCAAGGCATCTAGAGGAATGAGCAAGAACAAAACTTGGACAATTTGACCAATAGAACAAAGCAAATGACAATGACCATGTTAACTGCTCACCTTGATTTCTCATTTTATTGCAGGGCAGTTAAAAATGTATCCCACTTGAACAAGATTCATGACCTAACCTTTGAAAGTCATTTCAAACTGCCTTGGCAAGACCACAATATATCTGTTGCTAAGCCCTCTTCCACTCAGTAGCACTGAGGCACTCAGGAACTCAAGGTTTGCATACAGAGGAATATTTGATACTGCTCAGTCATCACCCAGCTCTGTTCTCCCTTCCTCTCTCCACAAGAAGTGTGGAACAAAGCCTACACAAGCCTTTAGTTCTCACACTTCTCCCTCTCTCCTGGGGGAGAACAGACTTCCTCAATCTCACTCCACCTGCCACATTCCAGTCTCAACCAAAGCAGTGTGTTAAAACAGACACTCAGATGCTGCTTTCTTTTTTAATCCACAGGCAACTGAAGCCTCAACAGCATATGAGCTGAGACCCCCATCAGCAGGAAGTAAAAATGTGTTGCATTCCTAAAATGTTCAACAAGAATAATAGCATCACGTGCTCACACTCCTCAGAGAGATTCTACACTACATGCAGTTGCAGTTTGAATACAAATGCAACCTAACCAGTCATCCCAGAGAACTCTGGAGCCTGAATATACCTTTATTCATGCATTCAGTGATTATGTAAGCCTGGGTCACAACATTAACAATTTGTTTGAAAAGCACTGATTGACCATAGACTTAAACCAAAGTATACCTACTTTGGTTTCTCTATCTTTAATAGAGAGGTGTGCAGAGAAAGGAAGCTGACTAGCTGCCATCCATTGGCATACAGATGAGAAATACCTTCCTCCTCACCATATTCTGGCAGTTCAAGCTCAAGCAATTCAATGAAGACTCATAGCTTCTCTCAAGAGCTGTCTGCCAATGGCTGGCAAGACTGGCAAGCATGATAAATCAGACTTCAGTTCTGCAGATACTATGAAGCAGTCTGAAGAGATACTGCTCTTTGAATGCTGTTACTTTATTCTATTAGAAGTTACAGTCAGCTGTGAGAAAGCTTCTTGAACAGTACTTATATATTACTGTTTTGTTAGCCAATACACAAAAGCAACCTTGAAAGCGACAAACATCCATGAAAATAAATAACATGAACTCATGAAAAAATATTGTTCAGAGCATAAGGTGCTTCTAACTGATGAAAGCACATGCATGTGTATAGGAATACACCAGTTTAATATTTAGATCAGCATGCACAAGCCTGCCTCTCCTCAGAATACCAAGGACATCTGTGAACTACTGAAGCCATCACCAGATTTGACAAGCGTAACCACAATCAGCTGCAAGTAATTAACTTCCTTTCTGTGTGGAACAACTTGAAGACGACACCCCAGACACTTAGCAATGCTCCCAAGGCTGCATTACAGAAAGTAACCTGCCTCTGAACAAAGACCTGACATTACATCAGCCTAAGTTGAGTATACTTTAGAGCTGTAACTCAAGCTCTACCCTGTGTTCAGTATTTACAAAGTTGTGCACAGCCCATATCCTGCTACAGGCAGATGCACTTACTCTACCAGAGGTAGCCTTGCATGCTTTCACACCAAATTACAGTTAACTAGAGCATAAGATACATTTCACTGTCCCATAAAGTCATTATCTACAATCAGATCATGTTTTACCAAATCTCCCCAGTAGATCTGCAACAAAACAAAGTTTTACACAGTTCCAAGGGGGAAGGGGGGAATCTCTGCTCACACATCAAACTTTGCAATAGTTATAAGACCATCCATTCGCATGGCTCTGAACTACCTACAAGACACTTGTTTACTTACCTACAGACTGATGGGCATTCTTCTTGATGTTATATGCACAGACTGCACTCGTCCTTCCACAGTCTTCAACACCAGAACAGAAATTTATTTTATAAAGCACCTCTTTGTCTGCATCAATTGCTTCCCAAGTGTAACTGAAAAGACAAAAATGCCTGTCAGTTGATATTCAAGTTGTCTGAATTGCGTATCATCTGGATACCAGACCCTGAAATAACCAAGTTTAAGGCTAAGAGCACCATTAACTTAAATTCCTATTCATGTTCTCTATTTGTAAATACCAGAAATAATTGTTATTTTGTTGAGAATAAGAGCAGAACAGATTTAACTACTTGTGGAATGTAACATTCTTCCCTATCAAACCGCTGTGAAGGCCACACTGACTAAGGATCATCACCTGTGATATGTTATCCTTGACAGCCTGATAAATTCAGATATCTTGGCAGGCTGGACACTACTGCACCTTAGTGTTCTGCCCAACAATAGTGACAGAAGTGCTAAGACCAAGTGGACTAGACCAGTAGAGCCACTCAACTTCAGGGTCAAAACTTCAGGGGTTGAGAGTCTTACAGTATTCAGACCAAAGATGCTAACAGTGCTTTTTGGGGCCTAGGTGCACCTTTAAGCATTATATATATGTCAAAAGCTAGAAACCAAGCATAGCTATACTCAAGACACTCAGTGAGAGATCACACTACCTAGCTACAGGCGTATCAGAAAGCCAGCTGTCTAAAACCTGGAAAAGGAACATGAAGCTCAGGTTAAATATAACCAGGAAATAAATCCAAGTAACAGCAGAAAAAAATCAAATGCAGCACAGTTCAGAAGTAGAACAAGGATTCCTTCCCCCCAGAGCAGGCAGTATGACTGCAGTGAAATGTGGTCAGTTGCATGACACAGCACTGCTCAGTTTTGAGGCAGGCCCAGGTCACCTAGTTTAGAGCCAGGAGCTCTTCAGACAGCCTGGCTTACTATCAGGGTGCCCCGGCCAAGCTCTTTCAAAAAAAGCATTAACTCAATAAATGTTTGCTGTCACCTTGGCTCAGCTACCCCTCTTCTGGCACTGGCAGCAGCCCACATCCTCTGGACACTTCTGCAACGTAACAGATTCCCCAGCTTCCTTTCTATTCTAAGCAAAAACTTTAGTAGGATTAATACAGACTCATCAACAGATCAGAAAACTAAGGATGCCACAGTGACTCATTAGGCATTCCTCTTATTTAGAATTGACACAAAATTTAGTGCACCTATTTCACCCACAGAAGCATGTGTCTTAATGTACAAATCTCAGTTGATAAGAAGCTTCACCCATCAGGTTTGTTTGCCTTAATCTCTAGGTCATATGTGTTACATCACTCAGCATTATCATACTCCAGATCCCCCCAGGAGTAGAAACCATTCCTGTTCAGCTATGAACTCCACTCCTTGGATGAGAATGGGTCAATAACAGTTCAGCTACTTTATCTTAAATTTTAAATCTTCTGAGAATCCCTCTCAAACCCAGTGCATCCCATATCTAATCAAAGAGCCATAAGTAAGATATCACATACTTTTCCATTTTAGTTACTGACAACAGGGCGCTTTGATTCCCTGTACTACCACAGCTGTGCTCATTTCAGACTGCTAATGGCTGGAACAAGTTAGGGACAAATAGAATAGCATTCTCTGTGAACTGAAAAAACAAAGAAAATCTTTATAAATTAGTATATTATTATATTTGAGGCTTTATATCCTATTATAAGAGTGCAAATAATTTGCCAGGTATTGAGTCATACCCAAAACACCAAAACATACATAAAAGTATGTATTCAAGGACTGTGTCTCAATCTTAGACAAATACTTGCCATTATTGCTTCCTCACAAGCAGGCAGACCTGACCTTTTACAATCATACTGATTAGTTCTCTCAGCTAGTCTGTTGCATTTCTGAAGTGGATAAAGGCAATATTGATGCAGGAGGATGATAAGAATTTCATGACAATACAGATTAACCAGAGTTCAGCAATAGAATAAAGCTTCTCAATACAAAAAAAAAAAAAAAAAAAAAAAAAAAAAAAGAAAAATTAGAAGAACCTATCTTCAAGGGGCTCTGAAAAGAGTAAGAGATTAAAACCAAAGCTGGCTTTACATCAAGGAGAAAATGCATTTCAATCCAAACCAAATTTCTTCAAAATGAAGCCCCAAAAAGTTAGCATTTCTCAAATTGAGAACTGAAAATTTCTCAAGGGCTTTTTTTTGACTGGTTTTGGAAGATGACAAAAAGGTAACATATAATACTAAGGCACAAAGTTTTTGATTGGGTGTTCTTCAGTGTGTTGTTGGTTTTTATAGAGACCTTGCAAATTGAAATCTGTTTGTGAATGGAACAAGAATTTACGTCCTTCACACAGCAGAATTATCACTCAGAGATAAGGTTTTGCTTTCCCAGTTCTGTGTTACAAAATAGAGGAAATCGGCATCTTCAAGTCAGTTTACCCACAGGCCAAATGCAAAGGAGAAACAAGATGAGCAGCTTACAGAACAGAAGCAAAGCAGCCACTGAGGCCAGACCTTCCCTCTGCCCTGTCATAGGCCCCAGGACAGGGAAGGCTGAAGAATCCTTCAAAACAGTCTGCACAAAAGAAATATGAAATCCAATGTTCAATCATGTTCCAAACCACAACTTCAGGGGCACACAGAAGTGAAAATCTAATGCAGTTTCAGAATAGTATTACTTTCATGGATGTTACAAAACCTTCTTTTTTTTTTTAAACAAAAAAAAAAAAAAAGAGTGTGTGTGTGAGAGGAGCAAGGTGGGATTTATTCACTGTGAGTACCAGCAGCCTGGACGTAGCCTAAGCAGCTGTCCTCAGAGAGATGCAAAAGTATTTTCAAAGCAAAAGCAAGAATTATTTCTTACACAAGTAAGATTCCTGACATTAAATCAGTACCTGGGAATAGTTTCAAGTTGCATGTGCTCTACTTTCCAGTAAAATACAAGCTGACCTCTCTGCTGCAATCCATAATGGAAACAATATGTTGGCAATCACATTGCCCATGCTGATCATGTGAGTCACATGGACAGGCTTCCTCCAGCTTGCTCAGCACTCACCTCCACCACTGGTGATGCCTGATGTAATCACCTCTTTGCCAGGGCCAGACGAAGTTATCTTGTTTGAAGGGCTTAAGCTATCCTCCTTCAATGCAGTTGAACTAGTTTAGGGAGCTATTATATCAGCACCTTTAAAAAGCAACAGCCATGATCGTGAGGTGGGGTGTGATGCATTCTCTGATCCAGGGGGCTCAGTACAGATGCTGCCTCACAGATTCAACCATTCAAACAGCCATTTCTGGAGCAGTTCAAAGTCAGAGCTCAAACACGCCACCTGCCCTGAATAAAACTGTCAAACAGTTATTTTTGCTGAAACCACAACATGGCACTTGTTTTCTGACAAACCCAACTGTGAACTACCCCACAATTAGAGGGATGAAACATACCTACATCAATCCCCCCAGGGCAGGCTCTCCTGTCTCCTGCTAGTGTTGCTGGCCCAAGCACCTGACACAAGCTGAGTCCAGGGACTGTCCTCTCTCAAAATTAACTCAGCAAAAACAACAGGTGCATGTGCATGGAGTGGGGACTGAGCCTGGCCAGTTCCCTGTCTGGCCTATGGTGTTTTCTGGCCGTGCACCAGCAGTGGGAGGTACAGAAGGAGGTAGGGCCAGCTCAGACCACTGTCAAAAGAAGCTGTGCAAGCAAGGTCCAAACGAGTCATTGGGAATAACCCTGCCTGCAGGTCAGACTTTCCAGCTACCTAGCATTGTTTTTGAAACACTGAAGCAATCACACGAAAAAGAAAATTAATCTACTTTTCAGCAAGCTGCAACATCAAATGAAAGGTCTGCTTTTTTTAACAAATCTAAGAAGCAATATGAAAAAAATAGCATGAGAAAGGGAAAAGCAAGCCTAGTTCACTTTGTGTTGAGAAGCTAAGGCACTGAAGTCAAGCAAGGTGCAAAAGGCTAACTCCTATCACAGCAAGTGGGTCCCAACGCCAGAGCCACTTTGAGGTCTGAGCACTAGGGAACCACTTCACATCAGCAGAGCACCAGAGAGACTACTGCCACCAGTCTCCAACAATAGTTCAAGATTTTTCTCAAACTGTTACCCAAAGAATGACTGCTGGGAAGAACAGTGCACCCTGCTCCAAACAGCTGTAAAGCAGAGTCGCAAAGAATCATGTGTTTCCTCTCCAGGGAATGCACTGAAATAGCTTATTTTGATGAGGGGGTGTTATACAGACGACCTGGCAGAGAGACAAGGCAGCCTACAGCCACAGAGTTGGAAAGCAGATCCACATGTGATTATGCATCCACACGATTTTGTGCCCAGATGCTTCTCAGCTATCAGAACACTGCAGAGATTAAACGAGCATCCAAACCTCTTTACCAGCAGTTTCAACCAGCACAATCTCAGGCAGACAAGATCAGAAACAATTTCCAGGATGGCCGCTGTAAATTTGAAGCTTGCACATCACTTGCCACTGAAATCACTATTAGATGTGTCTACCATTTTCACACTAATGTGTATGGGAAAGAAATCTCTATGTCAAAACAAGCTCTCCTTACAGAAAATGAGAGCTTGAACAGCACAAAGTACAGCCATCACTACACCTCAAGAGCTTTTTAATGCATCCCTACTCATGCTTAATTCTGCTCTAGCTCACCCATCCCCTTTTCCAACAACCACGCACACTGTATCTTCAGGCAAGTTTTCATGTCTGTGCATCATGCATGACAGCCTTACAGCTACACCACAAGCTCTTCTGCTTTTTGCATCCAGAAGACATTTGATCTTTCATGCTGCACTCTAAACCATATCTACTATGCCATTTTACAGAATGCTTAAGAAAAGGGGTAGCAATCTCAAGTTTAAGTACACAAGGTGGCTCATATGCTGAGAAATCACATTCAGACATTACAATGGCAGCTTCCCAGGCACGTGACACAACAATTCACATCAGTATAAGAAGTCCAGTAATATCTTATTTATGACATCTCCCATTTAAATATGTCAAAGCACTTAATAGAGCTGACTGAGTGCACCCAAAGGTCACCTCTCTGTACTCAGCATGTGCTTCTTCACCAAGGCCAAGCAGAACGCTTGGGGTTTCAAGGGTTTCAAGCAGCACAGATGAGCACAGTTGTGGTTTCGCAACAAAAGCTGAAAAGACAGTATTTTGAATGAACAGAAGTTTAGGAACAGCCAGCTGTAGGAGTTGTGTTATTAAAGATTACACATTTAACATAAAAGAGAATTGATTTACAACCCCAAAACTTGAAGTCTGTCTATTAGCAAGCCTGTGTTGTACAGCAGTTTGAGATTCCCTTATTTCCACCAGTCTAAAAATCGTTGAAGTTATGTACCAGCTCCTATCCTTGCAGGGGGGCAAAGATATCACCAGTCATTAAATTACCTCTTATCCAGTATAGATTTTCAGACAAAGCAGTCCATAGAGGAGGCAGTTTGTATTTGCTGCTCTACCATCATACTCAAAATATATTCTGCATTTTTTTAGAAAGGAAAGTTACACAGCAACTTTTGCAGGGTTATGTAGGTGAATGCAACCTGTCAAGATTTCTTTGTAAGTAGATGGACTTAAATAACATGTCACAAAACTAACTGCAATTCCAGAATTTTTCCTGCATCATAACATAAAAGATACAAGGAGAAGAAGAAAAACTGGGAGAGATCAAACTGGTCAGTAACTTCCTATATCAAACCAGTTCCCTGTATTCTTTCCCTGGTACTCATACTGCAGCAATCCTGGAGAAACCTCTACACAGAAGATAAAAAAAGAATTCCAAGTGCAAGTCACATGACAGCCACAGTCAGCTGTTGGAGCACACAAGAACAAAGGAGAAAGCATAACAAAATCAGTGACTGAAGCCATGCCATTAGACAAAGTTTCAGAGAATGAAAGCTTTTCTTCTTCCCCCAGACCATCCAAGCATACTAGTAGTAAGGCTACACAAAATAATGAAAACCGCCAACTGAAATTTAAGTAGCCTCACACCACGGTTCTTGCGCAAAACTGTTTTGACACCTTTCCTCCTCCTTGCCAAACAGCTTTCCTACTCTTACTCAAAGGAGAGCCAGTGCCTCTTCTAATCCCCAGCAATTTCCTTCTTTGCCCACCTTTTGACATTCACACACCAGACACAACAGCTGCTACAGCTTCACCAGCTCTATTATAGCACACAAAACCCAGGAGGTTCTCTTAACAGCTGTAAAACAAATAAAAACCTTGTTTTAAGCCAGTAGAAATACAGGCTGGTCAGAGACTTATCCTGCACACCGATATTGTAACTTTTGGCTGAGAAATCCACCAGCAGTGTGTTTGCATTGCCTGCATCATTCCTCAATTGGTATAGTTTTTGGCAACTGTACCCAAGAATAAACTTCACCACTGAACACCATGAGGATTTCCCACCTATCATACACAAGTCCTTTTTTTTTTTTTTTAACCCATTATGGATTACTGGACACAAGTTCTTAAAAGCAGTTTTTCCCCCACCATGGCACAACGTCAAATACATGTTTTTGAAGCAGTCTGTCTTAAAAGGAAACCGGCTGATTGTGCTATCTACATGCAAATTATTTTCACTTGACAGTAACAAAATGAAACCAGCTTAAGTAATTTGCATCCAAAATGAGACTGCATGTCTTTCCACAGCACCCTCAAATATTCCTCTAATCACAGACACACAACAAAGCCAAGACAGACTTACCAGTACAGGACTTAACATTACTCACAGAGTAGGAACTGCTTAACAGTTAAATAATTTAGGGTGAGTTTTTTTTTTTTAAAAAAAAAAAAAGAAAGGAAAAAAACCCCAAAAGAAACACCAACAAAAAACACTCATCAGAGTACCTAAATTCCCTCCAGAAGCTACAAGATAGCTTCTCATTTCTGTCTCAATTCTGCAATTAGGGTGGTCATCTGACAAATCCACAAAACAAATTTTTGCCTCCCTCATGGGTTATTCTTGCAAGCCAACCGATTTTTTTCCCCCTTTTTCATCATTTAACAGTATCACATCCCAGATTCTGCCACGTGAACATCCCATTCCCTCCAGGGATCAAACCTCTGCTCTTAGTGCTACATTCACTCTGCTACACTGGTGCCTTCGCAGTGACATGGATTAAAACAAAGTGTTCTTGTATGTACCCTGAATATTCTCACTACGTAATTAAGAAATTAAGACTGGCAACATATTGGTGCTGGATTAAATTCACAGCTGAAATTGGAGTAGAAAAATGTCAAGACATGAATAATGGTGCTAAGTTTCCCAAAGCTTTCTTAACTCACTTGTAAGTAACCGAATGGCACACGGTGATATCCTTAGCAAGAAGCCAACTCTCAAGTGACAGCCCTTCCAAACCAACACCGCTTGGTATCTTTCGGACTAGACCGACCACAGGCGGCTTGCACAGAGCGAGCCTACCCACCCTGTCACCCGCAGCTTTCCTGTATCTGCAGAGAGGTCCCGGAGGGCACCGCTCCCTCAGCCGCCCCTCCGGGCTCCCAGTCCCGCTGCAGGATCGCCATGGACCAGCCCCGGCCTCACGCCCGGGGACACGGCCGCCGCTTCCCCCGGAGATGCCCGGCCTGACCCTTCCCGGAACGGGCGACCGGGCCCGCGCCGCCGAGTCCCGGTGCTGCGCTCCGCGGAGGGCAGGAGCGGCACGGGCACCAAGAGCCACCCCCCACCTTCCCCGTACCCCCCGGTACAGCCCTTCTCCAGCCGCCCCATCGCGTCCTAGGGGCCGCCCACCTGCACAGGTCCTGGTAGGAGTCGGGGAGCGCGGCGGCGGTCGCCCCCGAGGGCGGGAGGAGCGCCAGGAGGGCGCCGAGGAGCAGCGAGGCCATGGGCGCCATGGGCCGGGCTGCCCCGGGACGTCAGGCGGCGCCGGCGGCGCGTCATGTGACCGCCGCGCGCCCCCGCCCCGGTCATGTGACCTCCGCCATGTGCGGGCACCGCGGCCACGTGATCGCCGCGGGGCCGCCCCACATCCCCCCGCGGCCCGGGCGGTGACACCGCCGCGACACCGCCACACCACCACACCGCCACACCGCCACACGGGCACCCGCTACCAGGGCACCCGCCACACCGCCAGCCGGGCCCCCGCCGCACCCCTGCCCTGCGGCTGCTGTCCGGCCGGCTGAGGTGCGCGAGGGCTCGGCCTGTGGGGCGCACTTCCAGTGGGTTGGAGAGTCCCGGAGCGTGTCCTGCGGAGGGCAACAAAGATTAAGGGAGTGGAGCAGCTCTTAACAAGGGCAGGTTGAGGGGGCTGGGCCTGCAGAAGAGATCTCGTCAACTTCAATAAGTATCTTAATGGGGAGTGCCAAGAGGACGTTTCCAGGCTCTTCTTGGTGTTGCCCAGCAGTGGGACAAGAGGCAGCGGACAGAAACTGATGCACAGAAGTTCCAACTGAACATGAGGAAGAACTTCTTTACTGTGTGGGTGACAGAGCACGGGAACAGGCTGTCCAGAGAGGGTGTGGAGTGTCCTTCACTAGAGATACTCAGGAATGATCTGGACACAATCCTGTGCCATGTGCTGTGGGACGACCCTGCCTGAGCAGGGAGGTCGGACCAGATCACCCACTTGAGGTCCCTTCCAACCTGACCGATTCTGTGATTGTGTGGCTTGGTGGTTGAGTCAAAGAAACGCTGTTTGGAAAACATTAAGTGGGGTTTAAAATAAGTTATTTGAAATGTGCAGTGAAATCTTGTGAGAGATCAGGAAACTAAACCCATTAGGGATGAAGACTTAAGGAAGCAATGACAGTAGCGTGGCTGGTTGTCTGGCTGCAAGAATTATTACTGCAGCAGGGAAGCTGGTGTGGTGTAGAAATTACCCCCAATTCAAACAGAGTGCAGGAGGGGAGGCTTGCACAAGGTAGCAGCATTGTCAGGAGGATGTGGAACACACACTGTCCTACCTCCACTGCCTCCTGGCCTACAGAGAAAAGTGATCCAGCCTGGCACTTGCATAATTATTTCCAGGATTTAGCAAATTTTAACTGCAACGTAAAGATTCAAAAGATGTAATTAATTAGCAATAAGTTTTTATGAAAGTGCAGTGAAGAAGAAAAGCACCTTTAAAGAGTGGTAAGAGGCATAAGGGTGGGAGAGAGAAAGAAAACTGAAAATTACACTCATTAAACAGACAGCAGTCTTGTGTGAAGAAATCCTGTTCTCTAATTATGCTTTCCAAAAATCATTTGCCCCCAAAAAAAACAAAAAAGGCCTACAACTCAAATAGACTGAAATAGTTTTTCTTGCCCCATTCCCTAGCATCCATGAGAATGAGACAGCACTGAAGACCTGCCTCTCTGGCAGTTCAGCCTGATTCCAGGCTGCCATGATCTCCTTTTCCACTATTTTCTCTCAGATACAACCCACCTTTATGGTGTAGCATTAGTTCTGCAGCAGGGCAGTCAGCTGGCTAAAGATGCTGCTCTGGCTGAAAGCTGACATACTGTTCTGACTGTTTTGTGCAGGTTTGCAGCTGCACCTGTCACCTGACTTAGTTGGCTCACTGCATGTCTGCACAAACACCACCACCAGCTCCAGAGGGGGGAGAGGGACTTCCGAAAAAGAATTAATAAAAGGGACTGAGTAAATGCTACTGTCCTCAGTTTTCTACTACAATATAATGGATTATTGTAAATTTTTTGTCTTCTGTTTTAAACTTCAGTGGATTCCTGAAAGTTTCAAATCTGATTACCCAAGAATCCCTGTTGTCTGTTTTTAAGACTCCAGCCTGTATAGTTTAAAGAGAAGCTCGATGACACCAACTCAAAGGCTCAAAGCAACAAAAGCAGTTGACAAAAAGAATACCAAGTCTGTTATTTCTGTGGTTATGTTTCTAAAATTGCTGCTCTGCTGGCAGGACTGGCATCACTCTACACAGAGCAGTACAAATAGAAAAGACGTGGTGGAAATCCTGTCTCTGCTTACCAACTTGAATTAAAAATGTATCAGCCAGGAAATTCCCTGCAAACAGCAGAGCAGGCAGACCTTCTGCAGCTGCTGATCTTATCAGCTACACAGGTTTCTGCAAATAGGGCTTTATCCCTGAAATTTTCTTTGTGTAGCTTTAAGTACCTGGGTGACTCCACTGAAGACAATGTGACAGCTCACCTTGGTAACGTTAAGAAGACATACAAATATTGCAGCATCAGGGCCTGGCAGTGCAGAAACAGTTAATTTCAGTTATCTGGTAAGAGCTAACTCAAAGTTATTTTCTGACAAAAGAATGAAGTTTAGAGTGGCATTTTTCACTCTTTGTACTGCTGTGAATGCTTAGGCCTCTGTATTTGCACAAGGCTTCAGAGCAGTTTCTTTGCATACAGAGAAAAGTATGTGAACAGCTACCTAGCAAGGAGGAAAGAAATTGGGGGAAAAATCCCAGTTAGAAAGGAAAGGGAACAGACCAGAAATTCTCTGTGCTAATAATACATGACAATGAACCAATGTTGCAACACAGTAAGGGTGCTGCAGAAACATTGAAATACACAATGTAAGTGCAAATACCTTTAAAATGAAGTAAAAATTTGCAAATTCCAATCCTGTGACTGTTTCCTTTTACTACATATTTTCTTTAACCTTTATAATCTGGTGGATGCAGCAGTTCTCTCAAGATTCATGGATTTTCTGCCATGCTTAAAGCTAGCTGCATGCAACAGAAATTGCCAGGAGCTATGTGTCAGTCAGTTTTGTATCCTAAACTATGTTTTTCACATAGCCCATAGGAATATGCCATTCTGAGTATCATTTATAAATAATAAATAAATATTTACCTCCCATGCTTAATCATACCAGCATCTCAGCTAACCATGCACCATGTCAGAGTGTTGAAATATTCTGAAATTATGTAATTGTCTTAATCTTACCTTTTCCTTTCCCTCGGGAGAAGTTCAGCACAATGGCTGCTAGTTATATGGAGTAAATCCCAGTATACCTGAAAGTCATGCTGCAATTTCCGTGTTATGGGTGGTTTTCAGTAGGCACAGCATCTTGAGTAAGTGATGGATACACAGGTCCTCCAGGATTCTTCTTTTCATCTTGCCAGGTGTCAAATGTCGCATCATTTCTTTTTCTTTTGACTCTCAGTCTTGCTTCATGTGGCCACCATCAGCTGTGCAGGTCAGGCTGCCTGAGAGGCAGCCTTTTTTACTGTTACTGTCTCAGTTCCCTTTAACATCTGAGCTCTGTATTTTTTTCAGTGATAGGAACAAAAATATTTTCAGCATCCAGAGTTGTTTTTACATTTGATTGTGGGTAATTCCTTCTCCAGTGAGGTCTGGATAGTTGATGTCTATTTGTCTGTAAGCTACATTATGCTAAAGTAATTACTCTTATATTTCATGGAAACTTCATAAGGCTCTTCCATGGAGCTGCGCAGTTTTTCAGAATGCACAGATGTGCCACTCACTGGGTAGTTTCTTTTTCTTTCCTGTTCTCTTGCTTGCTGTACTATACTTCAGTCTTCCTAACATTACTCCCATTGCCATTACTTCTTAATGCTCCTTGTTTTTGCTGCTTGCTCAGTCTTTCATCTTTTCTCTAGTGCTTTCTACTTCTCTCTGTTCTACGTCTACTCTCCTTAGCATTGGTAGGGGCAAACTCTTGATAGGAGCTACCGTCTGATGTGTTGTGATGAGTTATCCTGCTTTATAACAGTTTCTGTTGAGGAAAACAGTCCCTGATGACCTTGTTTTGCAGACTTAGGTTTAGGCTTCCCTATGCAGTTAGGGAGATAATGAATGACATTTCCTAATCTAGATGGTACTGTTCAATGATACTGTAAAAGAACATCAACTTTGTCTGAACACTTTGACTTTATGTGAAATCTTTGTCTTGTTGGTAAAGTCCTTACGTGCTGTACTCAGTGTTTGCACTGAAAAGGGCACTGTTTAGTGCTGTGGCTTAGAAGGTTACTGTTGATAATAAAGAGATGTTTTGGTTGTTGCTGAGCCGAGCTTACACAGCATCAAGGTCTTTTCTGCCTCTCACCCCTTCACCACTGAGAGGGTGGGGGTGCCCAAGGGAGGGGACACAGCTGGACCAGCCAACCCCAACTGACCACAGGGATATCCCACACCATACAGCATCATGCTCATGTAGAGCTGGGAGAAGGAGGAGGAAGGGGGGGATGTTTGGGGTGACAGTGTTTGTCTTCCCAAGTCACTGTTGCTCATGATGAAGCCCAGCTTTCCCGGGAATGGCTGAACCTCTGCCTGCCTATGGGCAGCAGTGAATGCATGCCTTGTTTGCTTTGCTTGTGGCTGGCTTATGCTTTTCTTATTAAATTGTCATTATCTCAGCCTATAAGTTTTCTCACTTTTACCCTTCCAGATCTCTCCTGCATCCCCCTGGAGGGAAGTGAGCAAGTGGCTCATGGGAATTGGTTGCCAGCTGGGTCTAAACCACAACACTAACCTAGAGTAGCTGAGAACAGCTGTGGATCCTTGGCTGGAAGAAGTACAAGCTGGTACAAGATATGTAAAGATCACTTTTTCACAATAGCAAAAACCTCCAGGTACCTCGTGCAGAGCTAAAGTGAAAAAATGAATCATCTGGAGGTCTTACTGCTCATGTTGTATTTTTATTGTAAGACAATAAGCAACGTTGCTTTTTCTAATTCGGTAGTTATTTCACCTAATTCAGTAGTATTGTGTAAGGAAATACATTGTCATCTGTTCCTTCTTGATTGTTGCAAGGTAGCTAATAAATTTCTGGTTTGCTGTATTTTTCTTGGTCCTTTGTAATGGGAAATCACAAAGAAAAATAAATTCTTCTTTCCCATGTAGCTGAAGGCACTAAAATCATAATGCTATTTTCAACATTACACTTAAAAATTAACAAACTTCCAACACTGCAGAGAAATTACCAGATTTGTTTTGTTTAAAGCATCAAGATTCAACCTACATTTTCTTTCTTCCTAGTCCTCTCAGGGGAAAGGAACTGAGCAAGAAATTTCTTGCATAATGTGCTATTTGTGAAGGATTAAAATATGTGATATGCTTTATTCAGGTGACTCTTCTGTCACCCTGCCTTGCTAGAATTTATTGATAAATTCTGATGATACATTTATATATTCTGTCCATGCATATGTATTTGTTTTTATAGCCACATTCATAAATAGGTTTAGGCCAGTATTAAAATTCTTCTAGACATGCATTTTATTTCCATTACATTTGTCTGTAAAACATTTTAAGATACATAAAGTAAAAGAAAGAAGTTTACATAGTAACTTACTTAGAAGAAAAGTAACAGTCTGTTTTTTTTAATAACAGATACCACATTGCCCTGGCTGTTTTATATTCACAAGTTGCTGAAGGAGATAGGGTAGAGAAAAGTAAATATCAGTGTGTACATGAAGGCTTACCTTAATGGAAGGCAAGCCATTACAGTATTGAATAAATGGTTCAATTAGAGATTTACATTAGATCATAAAAACCAGTTGCACATGTGGATCACAAGACAAGAAGGAGATCTCCATACTCCACAGTTTCGGATCTGTAATATTGCCATCTGAATCAGTGCAGTAATCCAGATTTTTCCTTGCCTCTTTTCAGTCAGAGCCAGAGTAAAATGAGCAGAAAGTGTATAAATATGATAGTGAATGTGCTAAGAAATATGCATCAGATAGACATGGAATGACAACTGTCTTTAAGAGTTTTCTGGCATTTTTTCATGTACTGACATGACATTTAAAAATATGATGGATGTTATAGTGGGGAATAAAATCTTACAGTTCACCCTTGCTGAAGTGAATAAACACTGGTGGAAAAGTTGCTAGTAAAAAATACTGATATTATCAGACAGTTACGGCCTTAGCAGCTGAAATAAAGTAATATTAGGATTAGAAATAAAGTAATATTTGGATGAGAATATGTATTTTCTCATCCAAAATAGTATAGAAGATTTGTCCCACACAAGAGAGAAAATTGTTTTCTCTGTATATTATTTGTCTTTACCTTCTCAGTGTTCTAATGTTCTCTGAAACAGGTGTTGGAACTTTCTCATGAGCCAGCAGTAATTTTTCTTTGAAGCCTTCAATAAAACTACTTGGAGGTATTTTCAGAGTCTTTTCTTTCTTGCCGCTCCACACAAAGCAATCATGAGGAGACTGACAGTGTTTGATGATGGGCAGTGATGCTGAAAGCTTGTTCAGTCCTTTTGGCAGTGTTTTGTTATCCCAGTGCTACAGGGGGGACATGATGTCATGAGCATGGCCAAGAGAAGAACATGATGGCTGCAGTGACTCTTAGTAGACAGGACAAGAGGCATCTAATCTCTGCACAATTTTACAAGCCTTATGCAAATGATGAAACTGAAGAGAAGTGTGAGTGGAATACACAGTAGGAAACTCAGGATGCATAGAAAGCTGAGACATGCATGGCAAATATTTCACTGTGTCTGCCCAAGGAGTTAAAATAGCCGTGCTGTTGGCTTGAAGTCTTCTGCCCACAGGGATTAAACAAGGGAGAACCCACAGGATGGCACATGCAGTGGCTGAATGGTGCTTTGGGAGGTGACATCAAATCCAGACACAGAAAAGTACAGAGAAAAGGTTCTCCAGACTGAATGCTGCTAAGAAACAGAGGCCAGTGTTGTACTGAAATGTTATATATGCTAACAGATAAATGAACCAAAACAGAGGTGATAATATAAAGAATATAGTTAGTGAGCAGAGCTGTATTTACAGAGGACCTCAGCCAGACCTCCCAGGTTAACAGTGGAGATGTTTACTGTTCAGACACTGGTCTGACAGGCTCAGCCTGTCCCCTGGCTAAGTGCAGATCCATTCCAGGCCAAGCTCAGGAAAAAAAAAAAAAAAAAAAAAAAAGAAAAGAAAAGAAAAAAAAAAATGTCAAAATTACCCAAAACAAAAATTACTGGTTGTATACATTTATTTTCACAAAAAAATTACATTTTGCTGTAGTATATAATTGAGTACAGTCATTGAGCTTAGCATATGTGTTCATCTGAAATACTTGACTTGTAAGAAAGAGAACTTTTTCCCTATAAATAATATTAAAAAGTTATATCTGAAACACATATGTCACTCTTTGAGTTAAAAAATAAATCCAGATAGACCAAAGACAATATAAAACATAAAGCATGCATTTAATCAAATGGGGGTTTTGTTCTAAGATAGAACAGTGACACCAAGGTGTTTGTTCCATACTCTGCACACAGCTGCTAAATTTTACATCTCTTTGTAGACTATACCTAAAAATACTGATTCTATAAATATTTTAATTTATTCTTTACCTCAAAAGTCTGTGAACTTTTATTGTAATAGTGCTATTTATTTGCTATAAAGTCCAGTTTTCAAGAGCCACATTTTTTATAAAGCAAATTCTTAACAGGAGAAATAAATAATTAAAAGTTACTCCAATTCCAGACATGCTTTGTGTCTAGCTCTAAGAGAAAAAAAATAGTTGCTTTGTATTGCATCTTGCTTAGTGGTGTTTGAATAATGGAATCCAAGTAAGAATTTTGTTCTTCTATTCCTGAGCACAATCCTTCAGAATAACCACGAAATACTTCTGTGAAAGTGTTGAGGACATAAAACACTCGTACGCCTTCCATGGAGGTCAGATGTTTTTGTTGAATAGAAATCCATTGAAAGTTACCAAGTGTAAAGGTTTCTAGACCAAAGTGTTTCTGAGCTGATCACTGTTGAAGGCTTGGAGAGGATGAGAAAGAAGCATGACATGTATTTGCTCTGTTCCTTCTCCTCTGTAGGCATCTGCTTGTGAACAATGCTGGAGACAGGATTTGGAACCAGATGGATACAGCCACTCCCTCCCCTTTCCCTATCCTTCATATTTCTGAAACAACTGAAGCAAGGAGTCTAGAAATACTTAGCTAAACCAGCAGCAGGTCCAGCAGCAGTATGTAATGATGTCCAGTTTGGAGAAAGAAAATTAGGTTGCAATCATATAATTAAAAATGGAATGGTTATATGCAAGTATAGAATCAAGCAGGCTTTCTCAGTATCTCTTCTTTGAATTCAAAATTTTGCACCTATAATACTTCTGTTTGAATGTGGATCCTGATGCTTCATCTTTTAGGCTTGTGTGAGCCTAAATGGAAAAGAAAATAATTCCACATGGACATCACACAAGTAAGTGCCTGGGCAACTGAGTAGAAAGCAAACTGGTTTTCTGGTTGGATGGGTAGCTAGAAACCCTGTGTAGTGGATTTCAATGAATCATTTCTGCATGGAGTTGGGAAGAGAAGCAGCAGGTACCAAATGGCAGGCAGCATTGTATGGTGTGAGCTAGACACAAGCTGATTTTCTGCTTTCCCTTGACCTGGTACCATCTGAGAATATCTTCTTCTGGCCAGTATCATCACTGCAACAGCATCTGCTCATAAAACCCAGTATGTGGATCATGCTCTCCCTGAGACTGGCACAGCAGGAAGGCTTGAGGAAGAGTCTCTCTGAGGTGCATATGGAGCCAGACAATCTATCTAGGGTTTTTTGGAGGACCCTGCAAATGAACTGTTCCTCTTACCCTCACTCCACAAAGTGACCTCAGGCATTTTGCCAGGGAATGGTGTGGTCTTGTGGATACTTCTCATGCTAGGAAAGGGAGGTTTGTTGTTTGCAGGAACCAGTACAAGTGGGAAGCATTTCAGCTTCTCTTAGAGGATTTCCCAGGGTATGCTCCAGGCTAGAAGTAAATTGGGCAGTATCTTGTTCCTTACCTCTCTGCCCTTGCTGTCACAAGAACTGCTCACAAAATGTGAGTTATAGAGGAAAGCTGCTGCATAAACTCATCACATCATTTTGGGCCTGAAACAGCAGCCTGCCCCATATCATGCTCTCTGCCTAGGGTGTAGCTACAAGAGCAAAAACTCTTCTGTGCCTAGGGAAGTGACTTCTCTCCTTTCTAGCCATACTTTTACATCCCACAACATTCATTAGTATCCAGTTGATCAGAAGCCTGGTAAAGAGAGTTTTAACAAAGCAAGCTCTATACAGGTCGTTACTTTCCTGAATAATTCCTTGTCTTGACTGCACAGCAAAATTACATCCTTATTGCCTCAGACATTACAAGAGATAACCAAGAGATAGTTGCTGTTCTGAAGTGCCTATAGTGCAAATGTGAAAGCACAACACCAAAGGCAAAATAATATAACTCTCATTTTATAGGCAGGAAAGAGTGGCACAGAAAAATTAGATGCCAATACTGCATTAAAAGAGAACCCACATCTCTAAACTCCATAGCTAGTACTTGACCCACAAGACAACGTTTCCTGTTCTGCACATGTTCTACAAAGTGGTATTTCAATCTGTCCCACAGTTGCAAATAATTTTTAAAGATGCAACCTGGTAGAGAATCACAAATTGTGCAACAAATTGTCACATTTTCCCTGTCTTGTTTTTGTTTTTGTTTTCATTTTTGTTTTTGTTTCTTTTAAACATGGAATCATGTGTTTATTAGTTCCCCATGTACTGCAGCCTGTCTGCATGGAGAACAGTCACCAGGTGCTATGATAGAGGACAGAACATCCCTAAGTTGTTTTTATCTATCCACAGGGAAATATTAATAATTTTTCAACTCTTAGGTGTTTATTCTTATTTGTCCTTCTGGATGTTCATCTCCTGCCGAGTGTTAATTTTTGTTGCTCTCTACTGATCTATGGACCATTGTCCAAAATCCGAAACATTCGAAGGCATGGCCAGGTGAAAAGGGGTAAGAAGCTAAAAGTCCTAGAACACCTATTCAGCTCACAAGCATCCCAATTACCCTGCTGCATATTTATTGCCTCTTCAGATCTACTGCCCTGGCTGCATGCATGGTGATCCTTAACCCAGGCCTGTTGTAATAACCTGGATATGTTTAAGCACTGTAATTCATACGCCTTACCCCACCTGAATCACTCTCAGAGAACTGGGTTACATGTATGGTTACAGCAGAAGCATGTCTTGAAGAGGCTTCCTGCAGCGTTGCCCCTCTCTCTGGTTCTCTGAGTGATTATTGTAAAGGGTCTTGAGGTAAGGGTAGGGAACAGCTTTAAAGGAAAGCCTGGGGGAGTTTTGGTGGGGGCTAGATCTACACTAGTATTTGAGTTTATGGCATTCATCAGGGTTGACAGATTTCCCAACAGTCCCCCAGCCCTCAGCAGCTGCACACACACTCAACACGTGTATGTAGACATCACACTCGCTTTTGCCCCTGGCCCTCCCTCACAAGGTGTCCACAGACCTACTCTCCTATCCTGCACTTCCCATTGACAATGGGGTGTAGCTCAGCTGGTGTATCATTCCAGCAGCACAGTAGATCTCTGTCTTAAGAGAGAACTCCGCTCATCTACCGCCCAAACCAGTAGAGGTGACAAGCCTGTGACTAGAGTTTCAAATTAAAAAACTGGGACAAGTGGAGGGGCTGTCATAGATGGAGTGAGGGACTCAGGAAGATGTAGGAATAAGCTCTTCCTTCTCCCAAGTCTTTTCTACAATGGCACATTGCAATGCTTTAACATAAGGAGGAAGGATAGAAAACATTTATCTTTCTGAGATCTCTTCTCTCCATGAATTCCTATCCAATCCTCTGTCTAAACCTACAGTCTTCCTTATTCCAGGACTGGCAATAAAGGAGGGGTGGGTTGTATTTTTCTTTCCCCAGTTAGTTATTAAGTGTGCCAATGGAAACTTGGCGGGAAGCTGAAGATGCTGCTCTTGCTTGTGAGGGGGGGTCTCAGTTCCTGCTGAATTTGGAGCTCCATGGGGGCCAGAAGCAAATGCATGTTTCTGTAAGTGCCACAGTGCTCTGACTGCCAAGATCTCCCATGCTCTGTATGATAAAGCTCATCTGGCCCCATCCTCTCTTTCCTGTTGTACTCTGCACTCTGCAGCTTAGCTGTCGTTGGGCAAATGGCCCTGGGAATTAAGGTCCACAAAATACCAGCCCCAGTACCCTGGCATACAACAGAGGGAGGCAGACGCCTGGAACAGTGTGGCTGGTGTGTAGCTTCAGTCATTCATTGTGTGAGGCACCTTCCTTTTTTCTGTTTTTCCAAAACTGGTTGTTATAAAACAGGGAGGCCACACAGGGAATATATATTCTCCAAAGAAGAGATAAATACTAAGTATGTGGCAGGGACAGCAAGTGTTGGGACTGACTTTCTCATAGACTCCTTGAATATCTAAACCTACAGGAATGCTGACATTTTGGGGATAAGCCAGCCCCACCCTTGATAATTAGTGCAAAAAGCCTGCTGTGAGTTGGCAACATCCCTGTGTTGCCAGATACTCACTCCTATGTGTCAAATACCAAATTATCCAAGGATCAGAGACATGTCGATGTCAGTGGAAATTATGCAACATATACTTTGAAAGCAAAATCTGAAGTTTAGCAACAGATGAATTAGGCCATTTAATATATACTTAAATGTCTTGCTAGATCAAAGTGACACTGTATGTGCTTGGCTATGAATGAGGACTTACTGTCATACGTGGATTTCTTCCTGTTTCCCCCAGGGAGCAGCTCTTTTGCGCACTTAAATGAGTTGGAAACAGTTGAAACTAAATCCCAGTATGTAATGTGAATCCTGCATTTAGTGGGTTTGACTTCTAAAAATGCAAACACACACAGGCCCTGATGACTTCAATAGCATTTATGGGTGCTCGGTGCTTTTATAAATGTCACACTATTTATAACATATGTCTGTGTCCTTTTTTTATATTCTCTGTTGGTCTATCTCTTTTTCACTGTGGTATCTTTGATTGGGCATAGTCACATCAGGATGTAGCATGTGTTTGAATAATTAAGAAAATACAAATTAAAAAAAAAATAAAAGTTATCTTTATTCTAGTCCATGTTTTTCCATTGCTCAACCACAAAGATAGCAATACCATTTCACCACTGCTTTTTACATTCTATGACAAACGCTTTTAGTTTTGCAGTGGTTTATCAAATGTTCCACGTCCAATTATTTGCCCCCTAGAGTTTCCCCCCTAAGCTTTAGAAAATTGTTTCGGCTATATCCAAACTCATGCCAACTTCCTGGCTTCTTGGCCGCAAGCCATCAGTGAGAGCTCTGCTAAGAACCACTTTGAGGCTCTCCTTGAACCTCTTGTTCTTGCTGCTTCCTACAAAGAAGTAAACCAGGGGGTTGATGCTACTGTTAACGGTGGAGAGAACAATGGTGACGTGGTTCTGCTGGCTGAGCAAAGATGACCAGTGGTGGTAATTCAGAAGATACAACAGCCTCATAGGCATGGCAAAGATGAGGAAGACAATGACCGTGGCCACAATGATGATGTAGAGCTTTGACGAATGAGGTCTCAGGGAGTTACGGTGAATCCTGATAACCAAGATCAGGCTGGACAGAATCATTAGAGGAATGAAGATCATGAAAGTCAGGATCCATGTGAAGATGAGCAGTGCTTGGCAATGGTTGCCGTCGTCGAATTGTTCCTTGGTTGAATCATCTTTGCATGTTAAATATTCGGCTACTGTCATGAAAAAAGACAGAGTCCACAGAATTGCACACACAATTGCCGATTGGTGCTGTGACCGGTGGCATCGGTACCAGATGGGGTAAACAATAGACAGACACCTCTCAATACTGATGGCTGTCAGGAGATAGAGACCAGTATTATAGCCAAGAAGGAAGACAATAGATAGTGTGGTGGTTACATAATAGTAAAAACCATATGCGAATCCAAAACCAGCAATGTACTCAATTGACAGAATAAATGTACAAAGCAGTAAGGAGATATCAGCAATGGACAAGTGTGTGATGTACGCAGTGAATGGGTTTCTTTTGATCTGGAAGCAGAGGCACCAGAGGACAATTCCATTTTCACAAAAACCCAGGAAGGAGATGATCATAATTACCCAAAGTGGGGTCAATATCTCCCAGACCCTTTCCTGTGTAGAAATGTTTCTGTGCATTGAGATGTTCTCTGTGCCTTCGCTGGGATGAAACGTTAAGTTTGACTCATCCATGGGGAAAGCTCAACTTTGGATAGCACAGCTCTTCCTTCTGTAAATATGTATAAAAATATACTGTGAGCATTGTGTGCTCCTCCCCTCCCCCCTTTTCCTTCTGTTTTGTGGACCCTCAATTTCTGGTCATACAGACCATACATCCTTGGCAAAAGGAACATCAGCTTTGATATACTGATGCTAACTAAAACCCAGTTGGAACTGCTCTTGGCAATGTTAAAGATCACTAAGCCCATCATGCTAGCAGAAATCCTGAGCTGGCTTCTCTAAGGGGCTCAGCCTGTGGGTGCTAAACCACAGCTAAAGAGATTCTCTTAAAGAGCTCTTGGACAAGCAATGTCTCCATCACATTGCACAGTTTCATTATATAGTTGTGACAAATGGCATTGGTAGCTCTTTAAGAGCCCTAGATTGTTCCCAGACAGGTCTCTTCAGTTCATATTGAAGTTAATGGCATTAATTTTAAGTTAAGCATATGCATTTCAAGTGAACTTGGCTTATAGGTTTTTTGGCTTAAAAAAAACATTGATACCAACATCAGTTTTCCAGAAAGGGGTTTAATTAAGTAAAAATAATAAGTAGTTACTCATCATTGTATTCCCTCCAAGTACAGAGGTGGAGGGAAGGCAAAATGGCACTGTTTTGAGAGAGCAATTTCTTACCTGCTTTAAGTGCCATTTATCACAGCATAACATAATTTAAACATGTTCACACACTCTGAGCACTTAACATGACTGCAGGTATCTTGCAAACAATATAAATCTAACCCATCACAAGGAGATGTTGTTCATTACATCATGTTCATCATTATCATCATCATCATCACCACAAGGTCTACAGGTTCCCTGCCATTGTTATAATAGTTTTAACTGTTGTTTTGCTGAGTTATGGGGTAACTTTTCCTTTTGATTGTCTCCTTTTATCTCATAACATAGAATTAGTAGCATTGGCTTCTTCTGATTTTCATACATATATTTCATACCCCATTCCTTGTTAACTTCCCAGCTGCCCTGTGATGATACATGGTCACATTCAGGACACTTTTGGATTTATTGATGTTAACAAGGACTAATTGTTGACAATAAGCTTACCTAGCTGACTTGGTTCATCCACATAAGTTACCTTGTTCATTAACATGTCATAATGAGATTTTACCCGTACTGTCAAATAGTTAAGAACATCAAATGCAAGGTAAAGAAGTTTTACTGGGGCAACTTCTGCAATGATTTTTTATAGAGAGCCATTCACCCCAGTCACAGATTTTCTCTCATGGGCCTTGCATTTCCTCATTTCAAAACAGCTCCTTAAGACAGCATATCACAGTCTAAGAATGAGCATTCTTACAACCTGGGAAGCCTCAGGCCTTGCTGGCATTTAAACCTGTGCAAAAATGTTAATGATGTTCCCACCTGTGTGCTGACCATGCCAGCATCTGAGACAGTTGAAGGCAGCAAACAACATAGCTGGAGATGTGGTAGGGGAGTGTGAATGCAACAAATAAATGCAGTGACCAGTACGAGTGGCAAGCCTCCCAAAAGCAGTGTTCTGCAAAAACTGCAGAGGGAAGGTGTTCAGTGTGCTGCTGGAAGTACAGTAAAGGTTCACAGAAAAAAAAAGAGAGGAGAAACTATCTACTTCAAGAGTTAAAACAAATAGGAAATGAAAAAGAGCATAAAAAGACTCAAGTACGAAGAAAAAAAGAAAGAGTATGAAAATACTGAAGAAAGTTCTTGATTTGTATCACTGTAGGAAAGGAGTTTTCTCTCTGGAGAGTAAAACAAAGAGGAAAAAGTTCTCGACTTACAAAGGTCATTCCCACATGACGGCATTCAGAGATGAGGACGGAAAGAATCCTCTTCTTCCAGATACATCCATGGTTAGTTCAGATTTTCCTGAGGCTGTTGAAGAACTTCCTTGAAGAAGCTGAAGTTTACCTTCT
Organism: Parus major; assembly: GCF_001522545.3. Classification (NCBI taxonomy): domain Eukaryota; kingdom Metazoa; phylum Chordata; class Aves; order Passeriformes; family Paridae; genus Parus; species Parus major. The sequence goes on along the minus strand of NC_031770.1, from coordinate 56,870,536 downwards.
CCAACCATTTGCCTTTGATAAGAGGGGAAGCAAATAGTGACTCTGACCATGACTCAAAAAGAAGTGTGCAGTCTTCTCATTGCTTCAAAAGTCTGAGGCATGTCAAATAAAGGGTCCCAGGCTCATCATCTGAGGCTGAGCTTCAAATGGCATCACTCAGTAGCTGGCAACTCATCTAGTTGAAAGCCTGGGATTTAACTCTTGTGGGAACTGAAGGGCAGTATATGGAAAGTTATCCTGAGCTGCTACAATACCAAGAGACCTAGTTTAAACAAACAAACATGAAGGGAGTAGAAAAATCTATTTGGGGATATTAAGATCCAAAGAAAAAAAATCTCAATTTAGAGCTGTGCCACCACATGCCATCTTAAAAGAAAGTCAGTTCACAAATTTGTTTTATATTTTTTGATATTAGAAAGGAAGAAAGAGAGAAGGACAGAGAATGAAAAAGAAAGAAATAGAAAAAAGATAGAAGGTGAGAAGAAAGAGAGAGAGAGAAAGAGAGAGAGAGAAAGAGAGAGAGAGAAAGAGAGAGAGAGAAAGAGAGAGA
>NC_031770.1:56842101-56869546 GCF_001522545.3 Parus major | reverse complement strand
AGAGAAAGAAAGAAAGAAAGAAAGAAAGAAAGAAAGAAAGAAAGAAAGAAAGAAAGAAAGAAAGAAAGAAAGAAAGAAAGAAAGAAAGAAAGAAAGTCACAGAGCAAAGAAAGTAGCCCATCACTGTGTTAGTCTCATACATCCATTCCTCTAGGTAAAATCTGTATCTTGAGATTATTCTACCAAAAAACCCAAAAAAGAAAAACCCCCAAAAATCCCAAACCCAAAAACCTTTTCATGAGATTCAAACAATCTCCCCTGGAAAGTTCAAACAAGACTAGGAGCTTGAAAAGTCTCCTGAGGATGCCCCCTGCTTTTACCCCAAGTATTAGGTTGTTTTTATATTCAGATATTAGCAGAACAAACATTCTTAGCCAAATAAGGAGAGAGTTTGCTTGGTCTTCTCCTGTAAATGTTTCACTAAAACTACCAAATCCCCAAACGGGAAGAGCAACTAACTAATGTGAGAAATAAATGACCCCGAAGGGAGGGTCAGAATAAAATTAGGAAAGGAACAGAGTGAAATAAAACAACTTCTAACTGTTGTTTTTAGCTTAAGTTGTAATCTACCTTACATTCAACACCTATGGGACCAAAAATTTGAAGCTACCTCTGAAAAAGGAAACAACACGCTCCTTTCCCCAAAAAGGAAATATGCATACAAGTCATGAGAGAGACATTATAGGAGTATGATAACATGTCAAGATTGACCAGGTACTTATGTTTGCAGCCCGCTGCAATCCAGAATTGGAAATGCCCTAGCTTCCCAGTCTCAAAGAGGCAACTGGCTTGTGAGGCCTCCCTCAGGCACACAGCACCTCCTTCATGACTGATCCCCATAGCACCTCTGTCAATCACCATCTACGCAGCCAGGGCACCAGAGTGAAACCTGGTCTTGAGGGGAATAGATCACAAATACACCTTACCCTTGCCGATTTGGGGATTAAGAGGAAGGTCGAATAGTGGTTTTTATATCAGATGCTGCCAAGAGTTGGAGTTATTTCTGAATCAGTTTAAGTGTTCAGATATGAACTACATAATTTGCTACAATAGCAAAATGTGGAACTTGAACAGAACAGACTTGTGGAGCAGATCTTGAGACTAGAAATTAGTACTGACAGTAAAGACATGATGGGTAATATGGAAACTCTTTTAATTTTTATTTAAACTGAATATACAGCAAGATGTCACATGATAATTTATCCTAAAATATTTCTTTCTGACTCCAACTTGGTGGGACAGAGCAGCTTTGCATTAGATGTAAACTGAATGGACTAACACTTGCAAGTATCCTGTATGTAGGAACCTAGTAGCATTACCTCATATAATTTTTTTTTAGAGTCTTTGACTAATTTCATGTTCTCCCATCTCAAATTCCAAATCTGGACGCAGAAGGCAACCTGTAAAGAACTTCCAATTCATTCATTAAACACAGCCCAACAAGCCAGGATTTATAAATTAAAATAATATTAATATTAATATTATAATATTATATCAATATTATAATATTATGTTAACTAATATTATACTATTAATATTAAAATATACTGTTGTGTTATAATATTAATATTAAATAATATTAATTATTAAATATAATATAGGGGTTTATGTGGTTAATACAGGTGCCAGTGTATAAAATAGCATCGGTGTACCCAGATCTCCCACTAAATACTTACATGAGCCATAACCAAAACCCCTCAGCGATGAGGTATTGGTAAAACTTTCAGGGAGTGCAATTTTTCCTGATGGTCATTCAGTCATTACCACTTTCCAGCTGAAATTAATTCCTTAATTATTCAGCTATAACAAAGGTTGGGAGTTGGGCTTAAGTTTCAGAGTATGAACTGAAGATCTGGGTGCAAACCACAAACAGGGCTGAAGGACACACTGAGAAACAGAGGTCATAAGAGGGCCAGACTAAACAGGAAGCTCTGTGGGACACACAGAGAACAAGCTGGAGAGGGACTTCCTACAAGGGCATGTAGTGGTAGGACAAAGGGAAATGGCTTTGAACTGGAAGAGAGTGGGTTTAGATCAGACATTAGGAAAAAGTGCTTTGCTGTGATGATGGTGGGGCACTGGAATGAGTTTCCCAGAGAAGCCATGGATGCATCATGTCTGGAACTGCTCCAAGTCAGGTTGGCTGGGGCTCTGAGCAACCTGATCTAGTAGAAGGTGTCCCTGCCCATGGCAGGGAGATTGGAACTGGATGATCTTTAAGATCCCTTCCAACACAAACCATCCTGTGACTCTACAAAATGCATGAATCCTAAGTGTCTTAAGACCCCTTACCCTCACAGGGACTGGAAGAGCCATGATGACTTATGGATACTCCTCAGTAGGTGATATGAGTATGTCATTAAAGTAGGAGCTAGGTGTGAGGCAAATTAAGGTTACCCTAACCCAAAACTCACTCACAGAACTTGCTGGACATCTTTTATCCTACTTTTATCAGCCATGATCCTAGCACATACCAGTTCCCTAAAAGGTGGTAGCTGATGGATGGTGTTTTATAGGCAAAAGGCATGAAAGCTGGCTTTATTGCTGGTTTCTGCGAAACAAAGTGAAAATATATGCCACCAGCAAGTTTTGAAGCCAACATGGGTCATCTGTTAATAGCCAAAAGTAAGGTTATAGTAGGAGTTAAAATCCTAGAAAACATAAGACAAAGATGACTAGTTCTGGAATTGGTGTAAGGCTGAAAACTCCTTGGTGGCTGCTCAGTTGCTGTAAGGCCAGTTGTAAAATCCTTTTAGTGGCAATCGTAGGATTGTGTTTTCATGAGAACAGTATGGAATAGTAGGCTCTAAATCAAGGATTACTGCTTAATCCTGTAATCCTACTGAGAAATTTTGACAGCTAAAGTTGGTAGAGGTGAATTAATCATATTATTTTGTGGGTGGTTAAGACCCACCGCATTTTATTTATGAAAGTGGATTTAGAGCCTGGGAGCCAAATGTACTGCAGGAAACATGGAAGAACCTTACGTGAGGAAAGAATAAGGCATATAGTGAGAGAGAGGGAAGTTTATGGTTGGTGTTGGGACCATACAGGCTCCTAAAATAGTTTGGCACAGATGTTTTCTGATTACTTTTCTATTCTTTGTCAGAGATATTTTTGAATGATTCATGAATTTTAGTTTCTGCTCTGAAAACACTAATAAGAAAAGGGTAATTAATAGCAGATAAAATGTAGAGCCAGGTGAGCCCCAAGCAAGTGTGAAGATCTCTGGATGCAGTGAGGTGTCTGGTCCATTACTCTGATGGTATTGCCCAAGCTGGTGGAAGGTTAGAGGATTTGGTTACATGTTAACTTTATTGGCTGACTGTCTAGTGAGCAAGGGAGGATTTGGAGATGTTCCTGCTGCTGACTTGAGTCACACCTTCGTTTTTCTGACCTGCACAGCTCTGCATGGCAAGCCAGGGCTCAGCACTCAGGGGTGATGCCAGCAGCAGCCAGAGCAGAGCTCCAGCTCAGCAGCCTTGGGGCGTGTGCTGCTCACCCAAGTGTCTGCTGGGTTTTGGGGGGACACAGCTGGCTCCACTCCCCACAACCAGAGGGGAAATTGGCCAGTTTGTCTATAGAAGCTGTACAGACTTCACACAATATTCACACAATACCAGATGTCCATGTTTACCTGCCTGGGTGGCAGCACAGGTTGTGTTCTGGATCTGAGCTCATACCTCTGTGTCACGTCACAGCAGGTGAAGAAGCAGCCAGAGTAAATTGCAGGGAGTTTCCCAAATCAGAGAGAGTATCAGCAAGTGAGGAGCTCTTAGTGTTGCTGTGAGCTGGGGAAAATGAATATAAAATAGCAAGGTTTTCTAATGCCCATCTTCATCCCTTATATCCTTGAGTTTCAGAGGCTCCCCAGCTGTCTGCAGACCTACCTTCAGTCACAACATGCATAGCAGGTGGTTGTTCTTACCTTGAGGACAGTGGAGTCTGTCCCCAGTAGAAATCTATCCTTGCTAAAACCATTCTCAGTCTTATTTCCCTCTTGGTCTGATTAGTGATGGCACAAATGCATGCACCAAACCCAGCATCGTCACACATCAAAAGAGAAAGTACACTGCACCTGTCTGCTGTGAGCCCCAACAGCAGCCAAGCGTTAGGGCCACCACTGCTATGTAATGTCAGACAATACAGGAAACAGTGTTTTCTATCTACCTTTTCATTTTGTATGTATAAAACAATACAGGAAACCACTGGGGAGACAATGGGGTAAGAATGGCAGCAATAACTTGGCATATTTGATTAGTACAGGCGGTTTAAACCACTTTAGCTCGAGTTGTGCAAAGCAGAAGTTACACATCAGGAAATGTGACTGAGGCATGATAGAGATGAGTCAGAGCTTCCCATGATAAAATGTTGGAAGGAAAGCTCTGAATGCCGATTAGCCAGCAGTGCACATAGAGTAAGACATTCTGTATTACTGATAATGAAAGAAGAGTCTGATACCATGGTGCTCTCTCTTTCAACCCACGTTATTCCTGGATGTTTCCATCAACATATGTCCAAATCCTTCTTGAAACAGTGCTGCTCGTCAGACTAAGATATGTCTGTCAAGTGCCTGCCCTAGTAAGAAAGATGGCCCTGAAGTAATTTTTACTCTTGACTGTATTTTACTTAATCTGTATTTTACCCCTGTTTACTTTTAATCTGTATCACATATTTATCTTTTGCATGCATTTCCAACCTATCACATAAATTAGCCGTTATTCTTTATTTGCCCTCTGTACTGCAGGAATAGGTGGTTAAGTAAGTGATGCATGTTACTGTGAAACCTGAATCTCTTTCGTCCAGTTCACTGAAGACTCAGGATTTTTCACCCAAAGTCTGGTGGCTCACCTGTCTCCCCATCCTCTGCACCAGAGAAATAGCTATACTGCTGAGGATTCCTTTTCTGGAACATTGTTCAAAAAGATGATAACTGGTGTACGGAGGCACCAGGAGTTTTTTTAAAAAAATTGATGTAGATGACACAGGAATTGTTAACAGCCCTTTCTGGACACTCTTTGGAATCAGCCAGGATAGGTCTGTGACTCCTTAGGGCAACATCTTTACAAGTCATCTAATGACATGCTGAAAATGGGACTACTGTGTATGACTGTGGTTAGATAATAAACAGTAAACAACAAGAGCTTTATAATGCTACGCCTGAATGAGATGTGTATTATGATGTGTTGCTGGGGTTTAAAGAAGGAATTTCCATCAGAACTTAAAAGTGGTCTGAAGGTCCATGAATTAATTCAATATTTTAAAAATCGAAATTTCAGTGTTGTGATGGGTCTGTGTATATCACACTGTGGTTCTGCAGGGAAACTGTAGCCCAGTTTTCTCATGTCTCAGTTCTCCTTTTTGAGCAGAACCTCCCACAGTGCACCATGGAATATGACTTTGTATTACAATCCTCTTTTCTCTTGGTGTCCAGCTGCGAGCATGACTGATAGAGGAGAACCAGAACACAGTGCATCAAAATATCATTGCAGAAGGGAAATCCTTCCTCCTGCTTTAGGATTTTTCCCAAATGCTGCATTTTTACATGAAGAGTCTCAAGTAGCTAAACATTTTCCTTTGAGTAAGATTCTTCTGTTATTTCCAAATTGCTTCTAATCCCCGTCTCTTTCCAAAGACAAAACATAGACTCAGAGATAATTTTTATTTTTCAAGGTGATGCGTCTTGAACACAAGTGCAAAACAAGCTCATGCCGTGGGTTTACTGCATGAAGTCAGAAGGTCACTGAGTGAAAACACTGAACTCTTCTGTCAGATATATATATATATATATGGAGTGGATCTAGAGTCCTAAAATATAAAAAAGGCCATTATATTTTCTGAAAAATTGAATTGTTAAAGTGTTGCAAGAGTACAGGACAATGACTCTGAGGGTAGAAGTCATGAGGCCTGGGTTTACAGTTTCAGACTGCCTCAACATCATCAAAATTCCTCCTCTGCAAAATGGAAGTAGCATGGGAGCACTGGGAGGCCAGCTTCAAATCTGTGAGACACTTATCTAATATAGTAATATAAATACTAAAAATACAAGGAATTTACCTACTGCTTCAGCCTCACAAAAAAAATAAGAAATTAGTTTGATTCTATGACAGGATAAACAGTGGGTCTTAGCTTTTTATTTATATATTTCCACCTTTTTCAGATCTTCCTTTATGTCTTCAACAGAAATGGGACAAGATGCTAAGCTGTGGTAATCATCACATGGAAATCCATGTCATTAAACCAGGTAATAATTCAGGCCCTGCACATGAACAAAGACTGCTCTTGAGGATTTCAAGTTCAGGATTTCTGTCTTTTACAGTGATGCAGTGGTACATCTTCCCAAAGCTCCAGCATAAACATCTGTATTGGCTGCATCATCAGTTTGCTTTCAGAAACAGTATTGACTTGTCCTCTTCTGTTCATGGTTTGATTTGGTAACGAAGTATGTGCCCTGCAGAGTTGAGATAACACTAAATAAGCTGTGTAGTGGACAACAACCAACCAAATTGCAGCTGGAGATAAAGAGCCTGCAATTCTGTGATTTTTAGGAATTCCACTTCTTCCTGGATCAAAACGTAAGTTTCCTTCTTCCTTCGAGCTGGAGAGGTTAAAGACACCACTGCTTTCTCCCTCTCCTTAACAGGGGCTTCCAAGGACTAAAATATGTTCAGAGTCAATTGAAGATTCAGTCTTAATAGAAAATATTTTCCTTGAATTTATATGTTCCAGGGACTACTACTGCCTCTGTTTCCTGCTGAACACATTTCCCAGGACTACATTTTTTATTCTCTGTCATACTTTGCCTTTATCTTTTGATGATAAGGACACATGATTTTCCTTGCCCTATGAGCAGCACAGCAGCATCTCTGTGTGGCTCTCAGCCATGCCATAAGTGCTGCTGATCACAGCAGAGGCTGATGCAGGTAGGGCTCCAGGGCATGTCCCAGGTGGGCAGTCGTGTCTGCTTGTGCACCCATGGTGGGATGGAGTGGGCCTGAGATGGCTGTGCAGAGCAGAAATGTTCAGGTTACCTCCAGCCCCCAGGCCAACACAGTCCCATGAGATGTAGCCCTGGCAACACAGTTCTTTCACTGCTTACAAGGCACCTACCTGCAAAAGACTGAAGGCTGGTGGCTCTGTATCATCTATCCTGTTTCTCTCTCTCATTATCTTATTTTTTCTCTCGCTGATCCTGGCTTAATCTTTTAATACCTTGTTGTGGTTTACATGCACCCACATTCCCACTGACAAATACACATTTGCAGTGAGGTGGAGGAGCAGAGTTTACAAGCATGACTCAGGGCACACTTAAATACACTTAATAAGTTTTCTGCAACTGTGTTGTTGTGTGGACTGTTCTGCTGTAGTACAAAGAGATCAGACTCTAATCTGAGACATAGTCTCAGCAAAGCTATTTCTTAGTCATCCTCCTACTATGGATCAATGGAAGGAGATATAGAAGTGTCAGTCACAGAGCTATACAGCTCCTCCTCATCAGGCCAAGTGTACCAAACACCCAGATGACTGTATGGCATATAATATGAATAATATTTATTCACATATCTTACCAAAATTAAACTTGTTACTCTCCCAGGTGAGGAAAGGCTTGGTTTCTGGCATTGGGGTATTTTTTTGAGGGACAGAGATGGGGGAAGGAAGAATCAGCAAGAGACTAGAATACAGTTGGTTGTGTAGAAGCCATATGAGTCAGAAGAAAAAAAGATTAAGAGATTTGTGAAATAACCTGATTATCTCTTTTTTTCACCAGAAAGTTATGGAGACTGAAGACCAGAATCAGAGCTGGCTTTTGACACTGAACAGAGATGGAGTGCCAGCATTCAGAGCTGGAAGGTAACTCCAGTGTCAGAGTGCTGTAGCAGAGCCTCATGCAGCACCACGTGAGGATGGCACGGCAGTGGGGCTCATCCCTCACGTGGCAGATGAGTCACTGGAGTCCGTGTCTCTTGCACCATGGCTGTTGGTTTGATGACTCTGCTGGGTCAGGGGAGGCAATATGAGTAGATGCTGGCTACAATCTGTAAACATGGGGCTTTTTTTTTTTTCTGTCACCTGTGATAGTCTCAGTGGGCATCTACTAATTCTGTTTTGGCAGAGTTAAACTACAATACAGAATATGTGGGCCCAAAACCAGGGAAAGAGCCCAGCTGCTTCCTGATCCCAGCTAACTCATTTTACAGGGGTTTCTTGAATCCTCTCAGCTACTTAAGCAAGCTGCTATCTGCACCTCAGCATGGGATATGCGTGCAGGCTCTGAATACAAAGGCTTTGTACGGTACATAAACCACAAACTGTTCTGAAGGGCAAGCTCATGTCAGGATGGCATGACAACATGTCTTAAATGCCACCTGAATTCCAGCTTGTGTTCAGGCACTTTATTCAACCAAGGCTTAAATTCTTCAGTCTTCACATTTTCATCAGCTGGGAAGAAACAGCTGAGGGGTGGTACTGCCTGTTCCATAACTGCAAATATAAATCTTTCTCGGAACGATCATTAAGCTGTAGGTGTGTGATTCCTGAAGGAACATCGTGCCAGGCAAAACAAGGCCAAGCTTTTCAAGCATTCATCTCCTTGTGTCAGTGGTGAAACAGACTCCCCTGGTGGGAAATGCGATTGGTTAAGCTTAATTATCCCTTCTGGCTTCCAAGAACAGGCTTTGTGTTAATGCAAGAGGAGATACAGTCTCTGCCCTAATTCACAGCCAAGAGCACTTCCCCACTGCAGTAACTGGCACGATCTGTAACTGGCAACACTCATATTCTCGCTTGTTCCTCACACATCCTAAATACTCCATTATGTCACAAGCACATCACCCCCTTGTATCGCTCTCGGACATGGCTGTTGTAGCACCTCAAGGCATATTATGTGTTTGCACACTTTGAAGCCTTTCTTTCCATAGAAAGTATTGCGTAAGAGACAAAATTCTTCTGGAATAGGCACAGGTGGCTCCTCTCTTCTAGGATAATTTATTTCTCATATACCAAAGCCAAGCTCAGATGAGGATTTGGAAACACTTCTGGGGAAAGGAGGGGAAGCATTTCATTTTTGGGCACCTGCCCTGCTCTTTTCTGCTTTTGGATAGCTGCACAGTCTGATGGCTGTAGAAGCCAGAGATGTCCTCCTGGGGTTAGGCAAAGGCCTGGGCTGCTGAATCTACTGTTTGACAGCTGATTTGAAAACAAATAGACCTTAAAATAGCATTTCTGCCACCTCATTGGCTGCAAACTTTCAGCCCTGTGTTGAATTGGACCGAGCAGAAGGAACAAAATAGGCAGTACTGAAATGACTCTTCTGCCTCCTTTGTCCACCATATTACTCCAATGTCCACAGCTTTGGGTGTTTCTGTTTCCTTCTTCCTTCTTTATGGCTTTTTTTTTGTTGTTTTTTCCTGCTCTGTCCTTTCTCTCATCATTTCTGCAGCTCTCCCTTGAGATGTTCACTTTCTTCTTTTGAACACCTGAAGTGCCAGATAAGACTTGAGAGACTGGAAATATGGAAAGAAGAATGATGCAAAGATAAAAACTGTCAAGCCAAGAGGCATGGGACATTTTCCTTAACTTCAGTGCAGAGCCATCAAAGCATGAGTAAAACAAATATGGAGAGTGTGGAATGTGCAGGCATCTTCAGTATCTCCCTGCCATGTCCTCTTTGCATTTCTACTCAGCAAGCCACTAGTCTGATGATAACCTGCTTCAGACCCTTCTCCTGTCACACCACCAGCAATTAAAGTTCTTCTTTGTCTACATGCTCATTTCAAACTCACCCACTGGCTCCAGAGGGCTGCCTACAGCCTCTCTTACAACGTGCTCCTTCTACCTCAGGGAGAAAATTTATTTTTGTCCAATTGTTTATGTAAAGTCTTTATTTGGTAGAGGTCTTCCAGGACACAGACATACAGACAAAACACAGAATCTCAGAAGTTTATTCTCTTTCCTAATTTAGGCATAAAAGAAAACCTCTGCCACCTTAACCCTTTAGATACACTGAGCATTGAAGAAATGTTACCTTTTTTTGGAGGCATTATGCTGTCCCTCCAGTTACATCAGCCCCAGAGCTTGTCATATGCACCAGAGTATATATAGTGACCTACCTCAGCTTTATCTTTCACTTTCCTCCCTTATGGCTCATCTACAGGCTTGGAACACCACTAACACACTTGGCAAAGAAATCATGAGCTGGATCAGCTGGGGGTCCCCTCACCGTGAGCAGCATGGTTGCCACTGAATGTCTGCAATTCTTCACATGCACAAGTACCCATTATCTGCAAAAAGTATCATGCTGGCATTTTTTAAGATAAAAATAATTATGTCTAACACATATCTTAAACATTTTAATTACCACAGCAGCTCCCACTGAAACCTCCAGCAAAGCTCATTCCTTGGCTTCACTGGGATCAGGATCCGACCTGATACTTGCTTGAATGTTGACTTACGCTTTTTGTTCTGAAAAATTAAGGAAAACTGCCTGTGAAGCACACTTTTTCCTCCAGTTAGGAAATGATATAATTACTTCTGTTGGACATTATCTAGAAGTGTCAGAGTGACTGTCTGGCTGACAAGATTGTATCACCTCTAGCATGACAGTGAAACTAGGCTGGAAACTGATCTGGTGCCAGAGGACTACGGCTTCTGGACAGCCTGGAATAAGAAAAGGCAGAAAATCCTGAATACCTTCAGGAAAGAAAACAACCAGCTTAAAGATGGGATTTTTTAATTATTTTTTTTATTGCAATAAAAAGAAATTCAGCTTTGCAAATTAAGAGATCTCTTCTAGTCCTGCATTCCTTCTTGAGCACATTAATGATCTTCGGTGTAGTGCAAAAAAAAAAGTCAGCATATTCTCCTTTGCTTCTCTTCTGCCCTTGGGAATTCTGGATTCAAGTGCTTTTTTTGCAGGAGTGGTACTAATAATCTCTGCCTATTTGGCTTCAATCTATTCATGAATCTTCAATTCATGAGCACGTCTGTGACTTTCCACACCTGTATGACCAGTGGAGCCTTCAGCATCCCATTTGCTTCACTTTTCAGGTCTTGCAAGCAAGAGTTGTGTGAGAAAGAAGGTGGCTGTCTCCTGCGAGTCTCAGGAGACCAGAGCAGCCTCAAACAATGGTAATAGCAAGAATACACCTTTGTGCCCACAGTTCCTCCTTCACAGGAAACAAAAAACATGTGAGGCTGCCACAAGGCTCACATTCAGCCCCACCAAGAAGGACAAGGGGGTGGGAGGAGTGGGTGCTGCGAGCGTAAAGTGAGACTCTTACCAAAAGCCTCTGAGCCACTTTACTTACAAGAGAAGAGAAATAATTTGAATTATAATACTGGTTGGCTTATGGTTTTAAATCAATGCTACCTAGTAGCCAATTTTTTATGTGTCTTTGTTAAGAGAGTATACAAATAAGTATTTAAACAGCCTAAAGAGTTTCTGCCATTTCATTCAAAACTCGGCGATCAAATTCACCAAAATAAATATTTCATCCTAAACTATTTTTTTTTATGGTTTAGGACTATATAACCCTTATAATAACCCTATAGTCCCATTTTAAAGAGCAATGGTAGGGTTTTATTCTTACTTATATACTCTAAAAATGCCCTTGCACATTCACTGTTAGGTCTCTAAAAGCAGACTGATAAGGTGGTGCATAGCCTTTGTTGAACGGAGATAAGCCGGGGCACCCTGGGGAAGGTCACAGTGACAGAGGCAGGTACTCAGCCCTTCCTCACAACAGAGGCACTGAGGCTGAGTCTCCTTGCCTTGACACACAGCCTCAGGGAGCACAAGACCAGGACACAACCAAGCTCTCCCCTTTTCTGATGGATATAGAGAACTGATTGAAATCAGCCCACCAGAGCTGAACTGGTGAGACATCAGTGCTTGAACCCCCAGCTGGATCCTTGGAGGCAAATTACAACAAAGTTCATGACTTGTGAAAAATGTAGGACCTATTCTCACCAAACTTTGAACATTATCAGCTGCTTTACCATAAACGGGGTAAAAGATGCTGGGTACTTTGTACTTTTCCAAGTCTATGTAAACATGAGCAAACTACACTAGATAAGGAAAGGCTATCTGTGAATGATCCCATGAGCTATCTTTACTTGTAAATTTATATTTTAGATATATTATAGATAAACATATATTTATCTATTAACACAGTGCATTAATTACCATTTTGACACAGAGAGATACAGATCACTGTTCTCTAAAAAAATTACAAACTGTGCAGTTACATAAACAAGACTTTATCCAGATGTTGATTTTTTTTTCTTTGATGGTAATGACAACTTTATCAGATTGGTTTCCATGTTAAGTACTTAGTTGCTGATGAATTGCATTGTAATTCAGGCAATTTGCCAACATGGTTATATTTCTTGGATCTTTATCAAAAGAGGAGAAGGATCTTTCATTACTTTGGTTTCAGTGGGATGGAGGATTAGAGGAAATGAAATTTCCTGAAATTGAGTCTCTCAAACTGCTTGCTAAGGGCTCTGGGAGCAACAATGCAATAATTATCTTCAGTCATTAATTATCTAATTTTTAACGCACTCATAGTTCTACCCAGTTTGATCTTGTTCATCGCTGTCTAAAAGAGGCCTCCAAACGAGGCTTGACTTCGCCATGGTGGTCAGTGCCATGACATTCCTCATCCTTGCTGTGCAGTCGGACTCAAACCACTGTGAAACAAAGGCTTCCTGCATTGCTGGCACTCAGGCTCATGTACATTTCTGCGTCATTCAGTGCCACCACCAGCAGTGCAAAACCCCTGGCCTCCTTCTGTGTCAGGGAATGAAAGAAGAAGACAACTGGAGAAACCATTCAGAGAGCCCTGCAGAAAGCTTTAATGGATGGGATAGGGGGAGCCAGGATGAGTTGGAAACCCAGAAGTTCAGTTACACCCTCTCGAAGGGATGCACTCTGCAGGTGGATGAGTTTTTCAGATTTTTGAAGACTATAAAGACAGCAAATTGCTACATATTAGCCAAGAAGAGCCACAGCCTTCAGCACAAGTGGATTTGAGGGGGAGGTGAAACCAGTGGCAGGTGGTGGTGTCAGATTTGCAGTGTGACAAAATCAAGTATTTGGCCATTGGCAAAGGAAAGAAGTTTTTGAGGGGAAAAAGGTAAACTTTACTTGACTAGTCCCAGTTTTTGTGGTGAAAACTCCATTTGTCGGTGAATTTGGGATTCCTTGGAAAAACACCAAAACCCACTAAATCTTCTAAACTTTATTAAGATACAGCATTTCACATCTCAAAAAATGGACCACAAGTAGCTACAGAACAGGATGCTTGGGTATTGCAGGAATAAGGAGTGAAGGAAGGAATGCTCAATCCACCCTACCAGGTAGGCAGCCTGTCCCTAGAAAAAATAAAATCACACAGGATCCCTGCCAGAGTGATTCAAGGGAAATTTCCACACAGAGTATGAACAAGCCAGCTGAGCAGACTAAAAGGGGCAGAGAAGCCAGCTCCAGCACAGAGCAGTCTGGGCTGGTTCCTGTGCCTGTGGTGAGCTGGGTGCAGAGTAGGACAACCATGGTTGTATTCAGCTTCCCAGGACACCTGCCTGACAATAAGACCTTGTGAACACAGAGCCAGTGCCATCCCCACAGTAGAAAAATGTTGGTGTCAGGGGAAATCCATACTTACAGAGAAAGCTGTGTTCATCTCTGAACTTCAGAGTTGTGGGAGGAGAGTAGCAGGAAAGAAACACTGACCCTTACTGAAGGTTGCTGGGTCCATGTCAGCTGCTCCAGCCCCCTTGCCTGACTCTGGTGGGATTTGTGGTGGATGTGGCAAATTAGAGAATGAATGTGCAAAACCCTGAGAGAAGTGGTAACCTTCAGCAAGAAGAAACTCCTGTGCAGCTGAAGTGCCAAAATCTCCTGTCTAAAGACTGTTTTCCCCCTGCAGATCATCATCAGCAAACCCTTTCAAATCACCTCCAGCTCCCTGTCACCTATTCCTGCCCATTCTCTCCAAATCCAACTTTTTCTCCAAGTCTTCTTCCCTGTTAAGGACAAAGTCCATCTCTCCCCTGTGTTTGCTGCTCCAGGGATGTGGTGGGGGCCAAAAACTGGAAGAAAAGGGGGACCAGGGTTCACAGATTCACAGAATATTCTGAGTTGGAAGGGACCCACAGGGATCACTGAGTCCCACTCTCAAGCAGGTACCCCATACAGAGACTGAACCCACAGCCTGCATGTTATCAGTACCATGCTGTCACCAGCTGAGCCAATCTCAGGGTCAGGGTCCTCTTGCCCTACCAGCAATAAGGCTGTTAATCCCAGCATGTGTGCCAGGAGCTCGTGGCCACTGCTCTAGCACAAATACTCACAGAAATAGCTGACAGGCAAGCACATCTTCCTTGGGAACTGCCCGCAGCAAGGGGATGGGGCGGTGCTTTGTGAAGCCACAGCCCTGCCTCCTGCTCAATTCGAGCCCACCATGAGGCAGCAGCTGCTGACAGGCACTGCTTGTTCCTTCAGGTGCCTCCTTCAGCACTGACACCACTGGAAGCATGCAGGTAAAGGAAGGTAAGTTCAGCAGGAAGCAGATGTAGACTCAGAGGTGTCTGCCAGACATACAAGTACTTGGGAGTCTAAAGATGGTGCCAGGTGCCTATGGAACTGGGAAGGGCTCTGGTTGCAGTTCTGCTCCCCCATCACCGTGCACTACTCTTGTGTTAAGTTATGGCACGTTTAGGACATTGATCAATGCAAGCCATGGAGCCATGCCCCCTCACAGGGGTGCCTCTGGCTGCAGAGAGCCCCCAGACACCCCTCACTGAGCAGCCAGACCCAGTCCAGCCCCTGGAGACTGCCCAGCTTCTGGAGGCTGCAGGACCCCAAGGGAGACCCAGGAGCCCAGCGTGTCTCCTGTGGCACTGCTTCCCATGACCCAGTGGCCCTGTGGAACAATTACATCAAGCTGCTTCTGTCCTGCATCCCAGGGGAGGGGCAAATTTTGAGCACTGCAGGCAGCTGTGGGAGCCTGTGAGTTTTCAAATCCTCACATTTATGTAGGAACAACAAAGTCAATTGTACATGTTTCATGCACAGGACAGATGAGTTCCAGAGTAAGTGAATGACTGCCTGTTTTGGTTAGGCTGGCTGTTCTTATGAGCAAGCATCTTGTTAAAGGGTGAGAAATTAAGACAGCTGTACCTTTGTTAACCAGAAGCTGGAGGCAAAGCAGGAATTTCTAGCAGCAACTTTTCAAGCTAGGTCAGAACATGTGACAGATCTGTCCAAACACTAGTGCCAAGTTTCATGGGGCATGTAAAATGGTTTGTATTTCTTCAAAATTCAAAATGAGGATTGCAGATTACTCTTCCACCGCTTATAAACACAGGTAAACTTCAGGAGTGTTCATGGGTGGACCAGGTTCAAAGTACTTAGAAGTACTTTAGGATTTCTTTAATTTGTGTGCACCTAGATGACATTTAATAAGATGTCTTTAAGTTCTAAATACCTCTCTTTTTTATTTTCCTTTTTAACTGGATGTGTTTCCCCTGCATAGCAGCTATTGCCTTTCACAGATTTCCATCACACAGGTATTTTAAAAGCCAGCCTAACTTACTTACATCACTGACAGGAGGCTCTTTGCCAACGCACTTGCTGTTGCCATTTTCTTTTAAAACTTGGCTGAGGAAGATCAATGGATTAACATAGCCATCTCCAGAAACAGGAGAATGAGTACCAGTATGTGTCTGGAGAGGGTCCTAGGCTGTCCTGCACAGGGAGGAAGTGGTACAGGAGCCCCATCTTCATCTTACCTTTGGTGAAACATCTGTCTGTTTATATGCTCATTTGGCTGGGGAGAAAGTCCAAGAGGATTCAACTACTCACCTACTTGTTAGCATGCTGATGGGATTTGAATCCACTTTCTCTGAGGGTGTGAGTTTCATCCCCCTGCCCAAGCTGCAGGGCAGCAGTCTGAATGTCAGGTGGCAGTGTTCCTGCATACTGTCTGTGCTTAAAAGGGAGCAACTCCAGCCCAGGTACCCCTCAGAGATGGGACTGTTCCAAGATCCTTCCCAGAAGGGAAGCCCAAAGGCACTCCCATAATACTGAAGCACTGGTTTTGTTAAAACTAGTTAAAACCACAAGCTTGAACTAGTTAGTTTCTGCAGCAAGAGAAAGCATGAGGTGAGACATTAGTCAGAAACTCTCCCTCATCCTCCATGCATACTGACTACTACAACTCTTCTCCACTTTTCATGGCCTCCTGCCTTGCAACAAACTCACAGCTCCTCAGGGGCCTCTGGAAAAAAATCTTTTCATGGCTTCTGCCCACATAAGTTCTCCTTCCAGTCTGTGCATCACAGCAATCCTTTGCCACCTTCTGTGCTGTGAGCTCCACCTGTCTCTGGGGGCACAGGTCCTGCTGCCCTCCCTGCTGCTCAGCCACAGTTTTCTAACACAGCAGACACACACTGGTGTAGGTCGCTCTCCACCAGCACTCCTCAGGATGTATGGCAACAGCTCTGCAGGACAGCCAGCACAGGAGTCAGCCGTGCCACATCTCCAGCAAACCAAGGGATCAGAGATCTGGGCTCTCCCCAGCATTGCTGGTCTGTACAGCCTTTACAGAGATGCCTTTCAGATGGCACTGGGCTGATGCAACACTCTCCTTCCAAGGGTCCCTTGTGTCAGGCTGGCTGACACAATCACCCCCTCTTCCTTAAGCATAAGGGTTGTTGAATGAAATACACCCATGGCATTTCATGCATTACCCCTTCACTCAGCCTTCCTGGGGGATTCTCCAGTGCTGGAGACTACAGCAACCAGTGGAGAGGGGCTGTTGGGAAAAGCCATGGGAAAAAGGGAGATATAAAACAGAAAATAAAAATCAGATTTGCTGCTGCATATAAAAGAACACCACAAAAATGTGTTAACAGAGCAGTTGCACAGCAGGATCTTCCCATGTCTAAGGCATATGGAAACTTTGTCAGTCACTTTATCAGCACACAAAGCTCTGACCCAGCTGTGGTGCTGCAACACAGCCAAAGCCATTCTGGCTTGTGAGAGAACCTCCCGCCAAGGGGCTGAGCACTGCTGGCACTTGGCACCAGGCTGTTGCACTTCATTCATCCAGCAAGACATCTGCAACTTCACCGTTCCAAGGTTTTCTGCCATGATGTCTTCTGAATGAAAACATATTGTCAAGAAGAACTGTTGATTCACACCATTTGAAAGCATAGAACTTGCCACCCTGAGACTTAAAGCCTTCTGATAATATTTTCATAGTTTTAGTTACTTTTCCATGAAAGTTCTATAAACATGGGTTGTTTATCCCATTCCTTCTAAGAAACATCTTTTGATGGATGTTTCTCATGACCAGTGTGCCTGGGAAGGTGGTAATTTGATTGTCCAATCCCTGGTCACTGTCGAGAATTTATAAATACTGGCATCAGAGACTAAAGTGGCCTTTTCCTGTTCTAACACTGAGAGACATTCGTGTGAATAATTTTGTGTCCTTTAGCGACAAGAACTATACAAAATTTTCTTTTATATGAAAAATGTATCTTTCCAGAGAGGTAAATCCTGCTCTCCTGTCCTCCAGTGCCATCAGGAATCTGGTCTATTACCACTGAAGCCATGAGCAGCAGCAGAACAGAGGAATATTTAGAGATAGTTCTGCCTCTTCCATGTCTTCTCATTGAAGTACAGATGTTATATCAAAACCCACATGTTTAATCTTGAACACATTTAAAAAGTCAGTATATCAAAAATCAAATTGTTCTTGTAAATAAATCTTTTGATCTGCAGTGTTCCATTTGCAGTGCTATATTTTTAGCGTACACCTTCACAACTTGAATTTTAACATTTTTTTAATTGAGGGTTGGAATTATCCTTTCAAGCCTTTCAGCTAAAGCACAAATTTCTCAGAGTGCTAAGAAGCAGGTGTGCTGTAACTGCTGCTAGGGACTCTGCTGTGGTTTTACCACTGTCTAAAGGAGACAGGTTTGATTTTCTGAACTGCCAGCCCTCAGAAGAACTCAGAAGCTCTGACATGCATCTCTTCAGGGCCAGAATTACAAGTCAGGTTGCACCACCATGAATTGGCCTCACAAGATTCCAAATTGTCTCCTATTCCTTTCAGGAGACAGGCAGGAACAGGCATAACCCGAAATACTTCGGGTACATCCAAGTCCAATTAGTAAGAACCCCCTAGTCTGGAGCAAAAGCAATGGCTGAGTTGGAATGGCCAGACTGACATGTTCAGGAAGATTGTGTCTTGATGAACAGCTGGTCAGAAAAACTTGTAGCTCTGTTCCCAGGGCCAAATGTCTCTCCTGTGATTTGTTTGACTAGCCCCCAGCTAACACATTTCATAGGAACTGACTGCCAGTACATTTCAGTAAGCTCTTTAAGAGGCTCTGAGCAGCAAGTGACCCTTGATTATCAGAGAAGGCAACTTGTTTCTCTGAAGTCTTTCCTTGGAAGATCAGAACATAGTCAACTCACTCAGATCTCTTCATGTTTTTACTCTGCACATAAACTTAACTGATTTATACTAGGAATATCTAGTAGTTCTACAGCAATTGTCACTTCCTTCTCCCATCTCTAAAGCAGGAAAATCAAGTCTCTTGATTCACTACACCACGTTGCTACATGAGGTGTGTTTGACTCTTGGAAATGGAAAACACGTGGTCAGACCCATAGACTGTTTCTCCAAAAAGGGTGAGAGGATCTCTGCTTTTGTTCATAGGGAAATGTGCTTCTCTAGAAGGTGAAACAAGAGAGAGAACAACACTGCAGGGAACTGATTCATTATTTGTGTGCCACTCTGTCATGGGGTGACTTTACCTTTAAGATAGCTTCGGGAGCTAAGGAAGCTGAAGCTGCTGGAGGCTGATGGGAGTCTTTTCTCCTGACCAATTACTGGTCATTTCTGAGAATTGGCGGAGGTTTTAACCATTGAGAAGTGAGATCAACTTGTGAACACCACCTTAAGATGTAAAGCCAGGGCTTTAAAGCCGAGAAAACGAAATTAGCAAATCTAACCACTACACACTCTGAGAAGAAAATGGGAGGAACAAAATTTAGACAGAACAATCTCTTTGTTACTTCAAAGTGCATGCTCCCTTGAAAACTGCTGAGCTTCTCATAGGCAACAGCACCTGTATCTTCATGATCCCCAGACTGTAAAGATTAGATGCAAGGGAGGTTTTGTCTCCCCACGTTTAAATGGCTAGCTGAATCCAGACCCCAGAGAACAAGAGTATTATGTTTCCCAGATCATAAGCCAAGAAATGTTCTTATATGAAAACACATCCCAGAGAAAATCTTCCTAAACCTACACAACATAAAGAGCCTGTGCCCTCCTTGACACAAGGGGGATGTATAATGATGCTAGAAGGCAAACTAACATTACAGAATAAGCAGGAAGACACACTGGTACTCGAAGGAGCACTGTGACACAGAACCCCATCACTGAAGAGTTATAAAAAGGTCATCAAGAAGTCAGTTACTTGTCTTGTAGGAGCTTGTTTATGAGACAAGGGCTGTAAACCACAAGCTGTGCAGAACTCAAGAACCACATCTGAAGATGTGCTGCCCTTCTCCCCTCAAGAGCAGCAGAGCAGAAGAGCAGCAGGCCCTCAGCAGCAGAAAGCATGTGATCCTCAGGCACACCGCAGGGCTGTGCTGCTGCCTTAAGGCCCCCTGCAGCAACTCCCACCTTACTACAGTCAACTAAAGACAGATCCTGCTTTTTAGGTGAGCATAGGCCCCACCCAATTAAGTCTGACTAATGACATCTAGGAATCATTATATGGAAACCCTGGATCAACAAGTTATTTTTAAGAAGAGAAGAGATTAATAAGAAAAATCTCAGAAGACCAAATTCCCTGGATTGACAAACACTCCTGGTATATCAAGAGAAACTGATGCACAAAGCATGTCTCATGCTATTTTGGATAAAGGACTGCTCACATGCTCTGCTCTAGAAGCAAACAGAAATGTGTGCTGACTCACCTGATCTCTGTATACTCCCCAATTTGGAACCTGATAAATTACACTTATCTGTGTCAAACTTCAATTACACTGCCACTGAAAATACCAGTGCATGACACTACACTGACAGCACTGCAAATTATTTACTGCTCTCCCCAGAATCTGTCATGAGCCACAAGAGTGGTTTCTCCATCAACTCTGCCCGTTTTGATTTGGTAAACAGTGACATTTCCCTGCTTTACTACTGAAACTAAAACCAGCATCTTTCATTTCATGACTTCCCGAACTTTATCAGAAATGTGTTTTATGCAGCGAACACTGCCACTGGGAACAAACTGAAGGTCTGAACAGCTGTGAAGAACCTGTACAGGACCAAAGTAAATTAGGCATTGAAACACTCATCTCCCCCTTCAGGAGATGATGTTTTGAGCAGATTACGGAATACCACAAATTGCAAACCAACACATCCCCTTTTAAAATATACATTTCCAAGAAAATAATTCAAACAGTAATCATAGTTTGGGTTTTTTTTTTTTGTTCAATTTTTTCTCATATTTTATTGAATGAAACAAAACAAAACAAACACAAGAAATAAGATCAGTGTTCTTCACATCTCATCTCTACAGCAGTCCTTTAGAGTCAACAGCTACGAGCTCCTCCGAGCACAAAGGCCAACAGAGACCACAGTGCCACAACACCAGAGATTCTAAGAGTCAAGAATAATAAAATGCTGTTAGGCTACTTACATTTACAGCTTAATTTTATGTTTATTAAGCGCTTAGATTCCTTTCCAAACCACGTCAAGGCAGAAATTCACCTTCCATGAACATCAGTCACCACCTCACAAGAGGGGTGCACTTTGAATCTGGAATTCTCTTCCACTACCAAGCTTTCAACTCAGCTGTAGGGGGAAAAAAAACCCCACATCCATCCCACACCTGAGATTCTGCCTCCCTCTCACCAAGCTTATTAGAGCTGGTGCTATAGCTTGTAAGATTACCACTTCTCTGCTGTGACAGCACAAACATAGTTTTGTGCTATCCAAAGGGTAACATTCCTGGGTTAATCATGAGTGAGACTAAAGTCCAGTCACCCAGGGCTGAAAGCTCACAAGCAGCCACCCAGCAGTCGGCAAGCAAAACTGCCTCTGAGTCCCCTGTTTCTCCGAGGGCCTGGCAGGAGGACACTGCAAGCACGTGGCAGGCTGCTGCTGTGCCAGGGCCTCGGACCTGAAAGGAATGCTTCCCCCTACCCCATTCCCGTGCTCCTGCAACTCACTGCAGCAGGCAGTTCACGCTCGGCGAGTGCCTCCAGTGGCGATAGATGGAGACCTGCAGGTGAGGGTGGTGCCTGTAGTCCCGCAGGACGAGCCTGACGCTGCAATGAAAGCACAGCTTGAGCTCAGCCCCAAGGCTGCTTACAGCACCCCACAGCTCAGGGCAGGAATTTCTATCCAAGAGCTGTCATTGCAGAGAGAGCTAGGGACAAAGGCCTGGATGAGAGGAAGAAAGGACTGAAAATTAAGACTTTCTGATCACTTACTGCTTGTACTTCTGGGAGAGCAGAACGAACTGGTTCTTTGAAAGCCGTCTGACATCAAAGCGACAGCGAGCTTTAAACTCTTGGTAAATCTGTCCCTCAGTCAGCCCTGGCCAGCCTCGGACATGAACAACCAAGGCAGGGGGATGACGGCAAGGAGCATCTTCCCCAGACAAATTCTGGAAAATGTGCAATATTGAGACATACCTGAATTTGGAAATACTACAGAGGCATTATTAATATAATCAGAAAATATGCAGAACATGACAAATAAATGACAGTGTAATACTGCTGTTGGTGTAAAAGTTGGGGTTTTTTTGCCCCAAGATTCATTTAATATCATCATAAAAGCAAACTGTCACACCTACCTAGGAGAAACTACCTGAGAAATAGCAATGTACACTGGCTAATGCCTTCTTACAGAATAACATCATGAATACATTTTGCAAAGCAGAAATTCAACTCACTGGCCATTTTAAAAGGTCCGCTGCATCACTTGTATGAGGACAATTTCTGCCAAGGTGGGCCCCAGCACCAGTGGATTCCTCTCCTCTAAGGAAGCTATCAAGTAGGCTACTAACCTATGCACCCCACAAACAGGTCACAGACCTGCAATTCATACGCACAATGCTTGAAACACCACCTCGGATGAAATTCACTTTGTTCACATGCTCAGCTAACACGGTGAGATACTGCGAGAAAGAAGGATCAGCCTCCACTGTATCACTGAATCAGAAAACAAAAGAGAACAAAGTTTTGCTTCTCCAGTGCTGCACTGCTACATAGTGTCAAGCTCTTCAATTTGTGACAGAACAGGTATTTCAGATCTTAGTAGCTTCCTACAGAAGTCAAAAAGCTACAAGAAAAGAGAATTAAAGTGAAGGCACTGATTCACAGAGATTTCAAAAATGGAAACTAATGGAAAATTATTTGACCCTTACCCAAGTGAACTGAACTTGAGAGAGCTTGTTCAAGAATAAAGAAGTCACAATGTCATTTCCCAACCTCTGAGCCCTGATCACATGGCCCTGATTTCATTTTTAAAATGTCAGCTTTGACATAAAACTACTACTTTCAGATTTATAAAATAAAAATCTAATTAGAACATGACATTTCCAATGACACTTTCTTTTGTCCAAAAGGAAGGCCAGCCTGTGAAACAAAAAGTCAGCCAGACCAAACGGAAGACTCTTTTCCATAGGAAAACATCCCATGTAATGCAATTTTCAGTCAACACTTAAGCATTACTCACTCTGTGGATCTGCACAGTAGCAAATGAGCTGACATCAGAAGAACTAGAGAAAGGAATAATGAGGTAGCATTAGAAAAAACCTAGAGAAACACAGCTAAATACATAGAAAGCAAAAATGCGTTGAAGTGCAGCTAAGTTACTAACAGCAACAGACTGTATATAAACAAATATTTCTTAGCATCAAATAGATCTAAAGAGAAGGAAAAGATTGCCAAATCCCAACACAGTATCTGAGGAGTTTTTAAGAAGCACTTTACCTGAACCACAGAGAAATGCATCATAGCCTGCCTCATGAGGACATTTCTTCTCAGCTGTAAGTGTCCAACAAAATCAGTAAGAAATAAACACATCCAGCATGCTGTGAAAACTACTACACTGCAGAATCCTAATTCATAAGGTTCTTTTCCCCCTCCCCTCAGCTCTGTTTCCTTCCTCACCCTGAAAACTTTACACTCATTAAAAAGTCTGTGCTTCTAACATGCATTTTAAAACAGCACCGAAAAAGACGCAGCAGTTACAGGAATGTCTGAAAAGCTTAGCAGGATGCACATTAAAAAATTTTAACTTTCATGAAAGTCTAAACCAAACAGTGTCATCTATGTTATTGATGGCATGGGGACCATTTCAAAACACAGGAGGCCCTGTGCTGCAGGACAGGATGCTGCCAGGAGAAGCCAGAAAACATCTGCCTCACAGCCAGTATCACACCATGTCCTGGACACAACCTCCTGCATAGGCATCACTAACGCTGCACACCAGCCACCAAACTCCTTCTACCTTGCCATTAGCTCTTTTTACTTTCCCTTCTAAGACAGCTGTTTCCCACCTCCCCTTGCCCTTTCCAAGGGCTCCTGACTCTTCACAGCCCAAGTCAGATTCAGATCAGCTCAGCGTAGTGTAAATGGTGTCTGTACAAGCAGCATGAGGCAAACCTGCCCTGCACTACCCTCAGCAGCCACCAGGGATGTGCAAAGTACACATCTTAGGCGCCCAGGCTTCGGGTCTGGACAAAAATGTCTATCAGCAACTCTGGGCAAATTCAGCAGATCCACTGGCATTCCCTCATGCTCGACATGTGGTCATTCATGGAGTACAACAAACCTCTTTTGATCTATCTGACTGTGAAGATTTGCTTAAGAACATACCGTATCTTGAGCAGCCACTTGAAAGAGCTATAACAGGGCACGGTGGACCTTTGGGATTTAGGTTGCTGCTGAAGACAAGTGGATGTGTGAGATTTTTGTCTTTCCTCAGTATGTTAGAGAAAAGTTACTGTTGTCTAGTGACCTGTCATTTCAAAAAAAGCTACTGGAGACTTTAAAATGAACTTTGATAGGCCTCTAGGAAAATGCCAAAATACTTCCTTGAGTAATATCTACCAGTTTTATTCCTGAAAATTAACCCCTAAATACTTCCTTAGTTTCTTCCCTCACTCAAAATTGTAAGCAGCAAATCTGTTCTAACTGCATACCAAAAAAAAAAAAGTGAGCAAAACTGCAGGGAAAGAGGTTGACTATAAGGTTCTATTTGAATGGTGAACCCTAGAGGATAAACAGATACCACTGGAATGACTGAAATAAAAGAAAGAACAATCAAGCAGAATATGCAGTCTGAAATTGCTAATAAACAAACCCTCAGATTCCCAGTACTGTTTTTAAAAAAAAAAAAAAAATAATTTTGCATCTTCTTCTTGGGACTAGGAGGTAATGGGGAACAGGCAAAATTTTCCTTTCCTTAGCAAAACTGACGTGGAAAAAACTAATTCACGAAAGAAGTGTGAAATAAATCTCCTACCACATCATGACTAAGCTCATGAGACACAACATCTACTCATGTGCTCCATCTGAACATTGTCTTTAGATACTGCTTTGGGCTCAGTGCAGCCCTCACTTAGGACAGGCATTTGAAATTAGGATGTATTTTCACCAAGAGCTGAATCTCACTTATTTCAGAACATGACATAAGCAAAATATTTCTCAAGTTGCGTTTACAGCTATATGCAAACCAAATTCATGACCAATAAAATGGTGATTCAATGCAAGAAGTGACTCAGAACAAATAATTTACTACACAATTCCTTTATAAGAAAGATGTGCAAATCCTTTGCTCTTAAATTTAGAAAGACAACGATCCAATTGAAAAACATTTGGAGGAATGAAAGTATGAGCATGGGAAACAGCTGAATGTGAAATATCTTTCCAAAGAAGACAGAGGGATTGCTGAAAGCTCTACTGGCCACTGCTTACCTGCACAAAACTGCATATGCCTCCGAAAGACTGGACACTCGAGGAAACAGACATTTCTATAAAAAAGACTGTATTAGAAAACCAACCATGACAGAACTTATGGTGAATTCAATTACTTGCATTGGCAATTTGTTAAATGAGATCTAAAATTAGAACTTCTCAAGGTAACTGAGAAATGGTTGCAGTTCTGTTAGCATCACAGGGCACTGAGGAAAGATATCTTCTTTCTCTTGGGTGAAACACAAGTTTGAACTCCAAACAAAAAAAATTGTTCATCTCACCTTCTGCACAGACTTTGTTACAGTCTTGGTGTCTATGATGATGGGAAACAGGGTGTGAATGTTCCTTTTAAACTCCTCATAGCTCTCTGAAAGCAAAGCACATGTGGAGAAAGGCATCAGGACACTGGGGAAAATCCAACGGAATCACAAAGTAATAGGAAAGAGAAATGACAGCAGGCAACGATGCCCCCTCCAGCATTTAGAATTCAGAAGAGGCAACCAGCCCTGCTGCTTGCTAAGGCCTGCAGGTATCTGTGGTGGCAAATGGCCACTGCATCTCTTGTTCCACCCCCAGTGCAAAGGCAGGAGCCCGGGACAGCAGCTACACACAGCAGTACCTGGGAGAGGCCTGTAGAACTTGTCGTGAAGATGCATAAGGTCCATGAGCATGTTGTGTCCCACCAGGGGCTACAGGAGGAATATAAACATAGCAGCCCATTGGAGCACATTTCTGAAGAGAGCTCAGAGATAAACAACACAGGCACACTCAACAGCTGTAACCCTTTCCTCCAGCAGACGACATCCAGAGTCATTCAGGCTGCAAGGCTCACAGGACTACAGCCTGCAGGAAATCAGACTTGTGGACTTTGTGGGAGGGTATTGTCTCAGCAGCATTCCATTTCCAGTGGACCTAAAGGGCTAAGCACATTCTCAGTTCAGCTGAACAGGATTCCAGCCATCACATTTATATGCTCACTCACAAGGGCAGGGATGGTCTTTGCTGCACATGCTGCTCTAAAATCCATTTGATAAGCTACATACAGAACGTAGGAATTTCCACACAAAGACCAGCAATCCACATGCTCCAATAAAATGGTCTGTCACATGCTGAAAAGCACATCTTGCCCAAAAGGCAAGAATCTGCTCAGCTTTCTTAGATGGTGACTCAAACTTTAACACCAGGATTTTTAATATTGCATTTAACACATCAAAATTAGAGTAGGGTTAAGGCATTTTACCTTCTTGGCTTTAACAAGTATATGGAAGACGTTGGTGAAGCCCCGAGCAGACAGGAGAATGAGCTTTTTCTGACAGTGGTCATAAGAAGAGTTCTCCAGAAGCTGACGATGCTGTGGACTCACTTTTTTCACCATTACCTGGAAAGAAGAGTCAGTGACAATCTCAGCCTCCCATGTTAGTTGTATGTACATTGCTTACTGGGGTTCAGTAATGCTGAGGTCAAGTTCAGCTTCAAGGCACTCAAGGACAGAAAAACTGCATTGCCTGGGACTTTGGGACTGTGTCACTTCCATATGGAGATCGGTGCTCCAGTAACTAAACAGGCCTGCTCAAAGTGAGCGTTAATTGTGCTTCTCTACTTAAAAGGATGATTCCTACCAAAGGAAGGTATCATGGGTTTTTGAGCACCTAATTAATGAACCTAATTCAATTTAACTTCATACCAACATGGTAAAGTTCATGGTACCAACAACCCAGAAACAAACAGCAATCATAGGAGCTGAGTCCCCAAAGCCAATGCTTTAGATGAGAAGGTTGGGTAGATCTAACATTCCAAGGACACTGGCTATCAGACCAAAGTAGGACTAATGCGAAAAAAAAGAATTCTGTAAGCTAAATCTAAGAAACTGATTGATACCATACTCGTAACCATGTTTGAGATGTTCACAGCCATAGTTTTAATACAGAAAATATTGCACCAAATGTAAAATACCAGTAGTGAATAGCAAAACAGCAAATAACACAGAGTAAAAGTCTCCAACTTTGTGGCAGAAGTCAACAAAAGAAAACCACAAAAAAGGCTAAAACTGTACACTCTTGCGGAGGTACTGAAGGAGGGACTTTTATATTAAGTCTGAAGACACAGACAGGATGCCTCCAGAAGAGCTCCAAGGACAAGCACTTCCATTTAAAGGGATTTTGGGGTTACAGGACAAACAGAAACCAGAGCTGCTCAGTCTTCTGTATCCCTTTTCTTAGGATCCCACAATCAACATTTCCTTAGTCATTATTTTCACCTCCTCCTTGACCCCATCTGTGCAGAGAGAAATCCTCTTTTCAAAATGTCCACATTTCCATCTCACCTTCTTGTCTCCAAGAGGTTCTGTCCAAACATTTTCAAGAGCCTGCCTCAGAACCAGCTGAACTTCAAGCATATGATAGCCTATGACACAAGGGAAAAAAAAAAAAA
>NC_031770.1:56815100-56842021 GCF_001522545.3 Parus major | reverse complement strand
AAGAAAAAAAAAGGCAGTAAGAGCTTCAGAGGTGCAGACAAGCCTATTAAGGAAAACACATCATTCCTCTAGAGAGACAGACTGACCATGTGCTTCTCCCCCAACATATACAAAATATTCTTCAACAAATGATCCTGGTACATTACCATACACAATGACAGAAACAAAACAAACAAAAAATATAGACACACACACACACATATAAGAAACCCAAAACAACAACCACAAACCCACAGAAATAAACAAAAAAAAAAAACCAAAACCCAAAAATCACAGTGAAAATTTCAGGCAAACGAGCTTTTGTAAGGACATGGAGGAAAGAAAAAGACTGAAGAGGGAAAAAGGCTACTAAACTGAAAAAGATGCTCTCTGTTTTGGACAGTTTCAGAGCAACAGACCCAGAAGCCAAGCACACAAAGGGTACCAACACATTTTCCCCCACAGTTGATAAGGAATTAACCCCATCCTCTTCTGAATAGCATTAAAAGAGACACCTGAATCAGTCTTCTTGCTTACTTAAATAAATGTCTTTCTTATCACAGGTGCTCACCAGTGCCAGACTCTATTAAAACATCAGTATCATATCTAGCTGACAAAGCAGATAAAAAGCACAGCACAGTCTCCGCCCCTCCTATTGCATACTCTGCAAAAAAAGTCAACAGACAAAGCCTTGAATACTCTGGTTTTCCTAATCTTTTCTACGTTTTATTCCCTGACCTAGAAGATTAAGCTGTGGGTTCTGTGAATAAACCTACAAATTATTCCCTGCAAAAATTCCCTGTTCTCCGAGCCAGCACAGAAGTTCCTCAGCTCTGCTACAGTGCTCCCAAAACCTAACACAGGGGGTAAATAGCCTGTTTATTCCCACTGGCATGTATGTGTCTCCATGGGGCTCCCTGGTGCTCCACATGACAGGACTAAGCTCTGAAAGGAGAGGAAGAAAACCAACAAAAAGCCCGATCACTGATTTAAAACATGTAAAAAACCTTATCCTGATTCAGAGAAACTACAAATTCCCCATCTGCTGCTCAGAAGAAGCACAAAATGGAAGTCAATTATCACAAGGCATGCTCTGAGCATCCAAACATCCACTTCTGCTTCAGAAAGACCCACCACCCCAACAGAGCAGAAAAGCAGAGCCCAAGTATAAACTGGGGTAAAGAGTTGTAAAGGCAGGATGGGCACTGGTGCTTTCCCTCTCAGTAGAGCAATTTAACAGAAGAAAGGACAGTTATAGCTGCAGAAGTTCACAAGAAATGGTGAAGCCACTCAGAGCTCACAGGTGTCTAAGACAGGCACTGTTTCATACCATTCAGATCCTGCAGAATCATAGTATCCTCTTCTTTTGCTGCAGCTATCCAAGAGGTCACTTCATCAATAGCTTTCTTCAGGACATCCCTGTCTGCATTATTAGCACTGGATGAGGGGAAAGAGGCAATGTGAGAAATGCTCTTTACAGGTGAAGCCTTGTGCCTTGCTGTAGGAATGCAAAAGCTTCATTTCCCAACATGCACCCAATTCTCCACATAACATCCTGCGATCTCAATCTTCCTTCAGACACCACAGCATGCTGGAACAGCTGGCAGCGAGGTGTTCAGACCAGCAGGATTCAGTATTTCTATGAAAAGTGAATTTCTATGATCTGAGTGAAGCTGAGCCATGAACTCGGTACTGAGGAGACACGTCTCTGAGAAGTGCTCACCTGCAGACTTTCCAGGTACCTGCTAAGAGGTGCTGCCTAAGGATCTTCTCCTGTACCTCATTCATGTATGGGATTCCATCTTTGAGAAACTGAGGGGAGAGGAAATGCCAGCTTGGTTACATTCCCCTGGATTTTCTCACAGCACATTAGAGAATTGGCAAGTTAGTCAGGACAAACAAACTGTAAGCAATACAACAGGTATGGAGGAAAGAAAAGGATATCTGTCAACTGTAATCAATTTTTTTGCTCTTCTTTTACCTTTCCTTTAATAAGATGCTTCCAAGAGTCAAGAAGTCAGACACCTCCTTGCAAAACAGTACTCTTACAGGATGACAAAGTCTCTATTTCACGGGAAATGTGGCAATATATAGGATGCTGGTAAACAGATACTTCTGCACCTTCATGGATAGTAAAGACACCCACCAGTGTTTAGTAAATCCTTAGCTCACCAGAGATAGGTTTTTGGGGTTTTTTTGAGGAAGGCTGCCTGTCTGAGACTGCCGAGGATGTGGTTATTGCCTTTACATTAGTTCAGCACTCACTACCCCTGTTCATAATCAACTGCATGATGCATCCATACTTTAGGAAGATTCTATTTACCCCAGAAACATAACATTTAGGGATACTAATCTGATTTCTTCTGCAATTGCACAGGTTTCCTCTGTTCTGCATTTCTAGTAGATTACATACCTTGTTGTAGTCAAAGCCATAATGAGACAGGAACTGAATACTAGATGCAGAGAGGGTAAATTCGACATCCCTTATTCCCAGTGTTGAGGGAAAGAGAAAAAAGTTGTATGAATGCACCACATACCTAAAATGAAAAGAAAAATATCTCTAGAAGATAATTACAAGACATAACTCCACCCAAAGGGAATTATGGAAAAAATCTCTACTGCACTACCCTCATTGTAACATAAAACTGCTTTTTTACTTACTTGTCTGAATTTTCTGCTGAGAATATTGCCAGCCCTAAAAGAAAGAAACCTCTATTGAGATGGCAACGTTTAGCTATATGCCTACAGATAGCATGCAAATTAGATAGGGGATGTGGGGAACCCTTCAAGAAATACATGTTTTCCATTCACGAATGTCACTGTGCCAATCCTTGCAGCAACTGTCAGGCCACTCCCTGGATTCCTGAGAGCTGAAGGGGACAACCTTTCACTGCCATGTGGGAAAGGCAGTCAAATCTGAATTAAATAACAAACAGACTGAGCAATGGGCAAGAGGTGAGATGGTGATGAGTCTCTGACTGTACACACACAGATGAGTATGCAGATTCAACTATACCACAATAAGGTTTGGAACAAGCTAGGCACCACAGAGGACTGAAACATGGGTTTTACTTCTCAGGTTCTTTTTTCTTCTGCTAATCCCTAAAAGGCACATTAAGATCTTAGATACCCCAAGACTTTGAACAATATTTCAAACTGGTTTTGAGCCAGCTTCTTGACTCCTTTCTTAACTGTCAATAGCCCTCCTCCACAGGCCTTTTCTCATGCTGATTTGTTATTTTAGGAATAACAAAAATAGCAGCCTTCATTATCCTCAGAGTCCCCTTACTCATAATGCACTGTATCAAATGAGACAGCTTTGAACAGGAACTGCCGACATATGCTTCTTGTTCACATCCTCTGATTTAAAAGCCTTGTATTTATAACTGTGACCTTTAAATATGGTCAACTTTAGACCAGTAAAAACTATATAGCCCACCTGACTTTATATGATTTATTAAAAAGCTGATAAACATCGGAGGGGAAAAAAACCAAAACCAACAAGCAAATGTCTCTCGAATGAGTGAATTAAGGCCAGAGTCACCTGCATGACGACCTGTTAGCAAAAGGCCAGTTACCAGTACGACCTCGGGAGATCCCTTTCCATGTCGGAGCAGCACTTACCAAGCTGAGCAAGAGTGAAGCGCTGAACACTCTGCCTGGCCTTCACATACCGCTCCGCAGGGGAGTCGAACAGGCTAGGAACAAAACCAGAATTGGGGAAACGAGAGCGGACACATGAAGGGTTGCTATACACAGGTTGCTCTCACAGGGCTAGAACAACAAGTCTCTCTCACACTTCAAGTCCAACACCTTTACCTGGGCTCGTTGTTTTGTAGAGAATGCAAACCAGTAAACTCCATATCAAGGGCTGTTGAGGTGGAAAGAACACAAAAGAATCTGAAATTTGAGGCATGCGCTTCACCAGCACCAGGACGGCGGCTCTCAAACGCTTCTCTTCACCGTAATCTTTGTCAAACCACAGGAAGCAGGCTCAAGAGCAGCGCGGCTTACACCTCCAGCCGCCTCGTTCCTGAGGCAGGGACACCTCCCCCACGCCCCTCAGAGGGGCCTGTCTCACCCTGTGCAGTGTTCGTGCCCCACCCCGAACCCCTAACACCCCCGGCCCGCAGCACGCCGAGCCGAGGCCAGCACCGCAGCCGCGGTTCCCTTTCCAGCCTCGGCTGTCTGTTTGAATCCCCGCGCCTCAGCGCTCGCTGTTCTGGGCGCAGCAGCGCCATTATCGGCTGCAGTACCCCTCAGTGCCTGGGACCCTACGTCGGGCAGGGGCCGAGGGCAGCACTGGGGCCGGACGAGACGCCCCGGACGCTCACCCACGAAGGCGGCGCGGAGGATGAGGCGCCTGAGGCGCGGCAGGTGCCGGGCAAAGCCCTCCGCGCCCACCTCCATCGCCGCCCTCCCGAGGCCTGGCCCGGCCCGGCCCGGCGCGCCTGCGTGTCCGGCGCTGCCCCGCGGGGCGGGCCCGATCCGCAATAAGGGATGGGAAAGGCAGCGCCGCGGGAGCTTCGAGCGTGACCCGAGCGGCGGGAACAAAGGACGGGGAGGTTTAGGCTGGAAACTGGAGAGGCTGAGAAAGCGCCCGCCACAGCCCGCGCTCACGGGGAGCGCAGGGGCAGCTCCTACTGCGCGTCTGCCGGAAATGCAGGTCGCACAGAGGCCGTCACTATCTGAGAGTTGCTATTATTATGAACCAACAACTAGGTAAAAATCCAGTAAAACAGTGGGTTTTTTTTCATTATGTCAGTCGAACACTGAGGATTTCGTACAGACGCCAGAAGTGGGCCGAGCTCACCCACACGCTGCTGAAGCCGGCACACACCCTTGGCGTTCCCTTCTTCTGCCCCAAACACGAGTACAGCACCGGGACACAGGTACAGGAGGTGCACGGACCAGGCTGGCCGCCCTGAACTTTCCTGTCAGAGGCCTTCCAACACACTTTACTGTGGGGATTTCACAGCCTGCTCGTACTCTGCCAAGCCATCAGGCAGAGACGCTGACAGCACCAGCCTGTGCCAAGCAGCAGGCAGACACACGAGGGGAGAATGGAGCTTCTTATTCCTTACAGCATGCATTTGTACAGCTTCCCTCCTCGACCCATCCGTGTGGTTAAGCAGTTAGAATCTCAGGATTGCAAGAAAAGCGCAAAGATGATTTGTGGGAGTTCAATCCTTTCACCAAGATTTGTGCATTATTTTATCACAGCTGTATACATTCACGTAATGACTACACTTTGCTAGGTTAGACTGGCAGTGTGCAGGGATCAAATATCAAAGCACTCCCAGAGTTCAGGCTGGAATAAACAAAATCAAATATTAAAAATAAAATTTATTTTTAAAACGTTGAATTATTAATAAATTCTGTCAAGCTGAACTATGGTAAATTTATTCTATATTAAAGATGTTGATCATTTTAGAATAAAGAATATGATGCACTTCTATCCATTTTAAATATTTTATTATAAGAGGACACATTCCAACTTTTTCCAGCTCTGGACCTTCTGTCTGCCAGTACACAAACCCAAAGAAGTGATCCTTGTTCCTTGAAAAGTCTTCCCAACAGTCTTCATTTTACTGGTAGATTCTTCGTGGCTCATGCAGAATGACACCACCTTCTTCCATAGCTTTCTCAAATTCCTGAATCTTGTTTAAAAGATAGACACAAATAAATAAATAAGTAAATAAGTAAGTAAGTAAATAAATAAAAAGCCAGCAGCACTTTGATTTCAGTGGGGACATGTTATATGGAGGGGTAGAAGTTAACAGCCTCATGCTCATGGAAGCATAATGCCAGGAGCTGCAGCGTGTCAGAGCTGCCTTTCTGAGTGTTGAAAGGAGGGACTAAAATTAATGGTGAAGAGAAGTAAAATTAATGTAAAATTAATGCCCAAAAAGGAAAAAAGCGCCAAAGGAATAAGGAGATGGGTACTTGCCGAGTCACAATGGTGTTCCCAGGGGATAATGGCTTTAAAGTTCACAAAGTTGATTCCTGCTTCCAAACAGCGCTGTGCCATTACACGGCCAAGGTTTTTGCATGCGGCTACTCCCTTGGGACTGTACAAGTGTCTCTTTATGGCCCACTCTCGGGTAGAGGCAGACACCACAACTTCCCCGTTGGAGCGCTCGACAAAGGCTTCTACGTAATGCTGCGTCCGCTCAAGCCGTAATCTGAGTGCAAGAAAGAAGTAACAGAGGACTGTAATGTCTTTCCCAGAGAACATAGTCAAATGCTTAAATTACTCCCTTTATGAATTAAAATTGAATGTATTATTATCTTAATATTTTTGCTTATTAAGACACAAAATAAGACTCATGTTGGGAGGAAAGGGTTAAAAGCAGAAGAATAGTGAGGAGGATTTGCTTAAGTGACCTTGCAGCTGGGAATGCCAAGGCCTGGAGAGTAACATTGTTATAGATTATGACTACTGCTTATCCTCTGTTTTGAGAAGTAGAATCTCTGTGTAGAGATACCATAAGTGTTTCAAGAGCCTTGAAGCCTCTCTCATGGATGTGCTTGAGCTCTCTGTTTGGACAGACAGAAGATCAAAGCTCAGAGATCACAAAAAGCACAGGGGACACCACAGCATGATGGTAAACCTAAATGCCCTTAATAAATGGGTGCCAACAGCAGGCTCACCACCTGCACAGACTAGGTCTGCATGTTTCCTCCGCCTGGGTGTTGCTTTGAGATCCTCCAGTAAGCAAGGCAATGGAATAAGTGTACTCTTTGCATTTCAGCTACAGTTCTGTGGTTGTTCCAGCTGCCTGCCTGTGTCAACTCACACAACTCCTATTACTAGCTCAGAAGACTGAAATTACAATGGCAACTTTTCATCAGTTACTCAGGGTCACAGTCCTGCGTTGCCTCAGACCAGTACCCACTCCAAGCACTGTACACCTGCACAGTGTGGAACAGATATATATGAGGGGAACTGCTCCAACAGAAATGGAACTTTAGGGTCACTATGCAGTCCCTTAAAAGCTTGAGCTGACACAGCAAGTAACAACTTGTTGAGATATACAAGTGGTCAGAAAGTACCTCATCAGCCTCCACACAAAACAGTAGAATATTTATTAGGAGCAATTATTTCTTATTGCACTGAGACAGTGTCAGCTTTCCTGCTATGAACAAACTGGATGGGGCTCTCCCCACAAGAAGAAAATAAGGACTTTGAAATGCCAGCTTAAAATAAACTTATTTCCCAGAGAACACATTAAATTAAAAAATTAAAACAAAACCCACAAATATAAAACAACTCCAAACAGACTACTATGGTGCCTCAAATAAAACCAAGAAGCATGGTAAGCACAGGAGTGAGAGAATCCCGAGTTAAAAAGCTGTTGCTTAAGCAACATTACTGTTGCCTTAACAATAGATGGAAAAAATTTGACCACATATGCTTTCATGTGCTACTAGTCTGCTCTTTTCTGAACACAGAAGATGCCTGCTGATTGAGAAACACTAAAGTGCTAACTGATTCAGCCACCCAAAATTCACATTGTGTATGCGGGTTTCTTGGGGTATTTTGTTGTTTTGTTTCTTCTTTTGCAGTCTTCATTTCTGGTAGTAACTGCCTGACTCACCTGTGCCAGAACTCACGTTTTGGCCACGTTGTCTTCCAGCCACGCTCCTTCCTAGCCAGGGCCATCTGCTCCAAGTTCCGAGGATTTCTGTTAGTGAAGTTTGGGGAAACAACCTCATTTTCACTTGTGTCCACTTCAGTCTCAGTTTTGAGACTGGCTGTAGTTGATGCAAAACGAAGACCTTGGCGGGGAGAGCAGATTAAAAAAACACCAAAGTTTAAAAAAAACACGTAGTGCAGACAGTAGAATGGATATAGTACAGAATGACACAGCTTACACAAGTCAGCAGGGCAAAATGATCTTGCTTTTATGTTTTAAGCACTTAACAGATGAATGACAAGACATCACCCTGCTTCCCCAGTTAATGAGCTGAACTGCAAGTACACTAGCAGAAACTTACACGTTTCTAAGTTCGTATATAAACTCACGTGTGACTAGGAGATCCCTAGGACCGAAACTTTACAAAACACTGAAAGCGAAGTACACACGGAACGAGAGACAGCGCTACCAAATAATAAGGTATAAACCCTTCATCCTTGGCACAGCAGCACCGCCAAGACACCCGGCCACCGGATGGCCCCTGGAGCACGGGTGCCGCGGAGCCGCCGCCGGGAAAGGCGGGCAGGGCGAGCCCTGGGCTTACCCGCTGCACGGAGCCCGCCGGCCGCCAGCAGCAGGCGGCTGCTCAGCGCCATGGGGAGCCGGGCCCGCCACAGCCCTGGGCGGCCGCCACTCCCCTCCCTCCGCTCAGGGACACCCGGGCGCCGCCATGCGCGAGGGGCGGCGCTTCCCTCGGAAGCGGCCACGGGAATTCCGCCCGCCGCCGGCGGGGTCAGGCGGAAGTGCCGCTCCCGCCCCGCCGCCAGCTCCCCGGGGAAGGGCGCCTGTGCGGTACGCGCGTCCCACAAAACAGAGCAAGAAACAGTGCCCCAACTCCGGGGATCATCCTTTAACTTCTCCCCGTGGAAAAAGGGCTTTAGGAAATGCCGGCCTCCAGAGACTGGGTCGGCTTTTCCTGAAACGGGTGTAAGGAAGAGGGGAGTGGGTTAAAGCAACAAGGGGTGTTTCGGGAACTACTATCATCCTGTTTTAGCCTTCTTTCCTGCAGCACACAGGTACAGCAGAGCTTCTCTGCCTTCTCAAAGCGCTCTCCTGCAAGCCTGATCATGCAGGAATCCTACTTTAGGGCTGTATTTAACTGCTGTAGTCCTGAAAATGCATTTAATGAGACAGATATCTAAGAGCCAACTGTGTTGAAAGGAGGCTGAAGGCCGGGTGAGACCCTGGCACCACCTGACAGATGAAGTCCGGTCACTGCCGCAGGAGGCAGGCACAACTCTGGCTCTGGAGGTCACGCCTGGCCCCACAATGTATCCGATGGTCAAAATACAAGAAGCCTGTTCACACCGTGCCCTACGAATCTTGCGCCCATTACATGCCCGTACTGAGCCTTGCCCGTTCCCATCTCCCCGCCACTCCCTGAGACCTTTTCCTCAAGACTGTGGCACATCCTTCCCTATCCTACAAGCATTGCCATTTAACAGACATGGAAAAGTGGTAGGATAATGGGAACAGTTACAGCTCTGAGACCTTCCAACGATACAATGGTGCCATTACCAAGTGCAATCGCAGCCATGACTTAAGGTAATTGTCATGAAAAGTGTTTTGCCTTATGCATCAGCTTGAGTCTCAGTTTCTCCAGGAAGCAGGTATTCAGCTTCTTCATCTTTTGCTATCTCAGAACCTGAGATCAGTCTCGGAATTTGCAGCCTTCCCCCAAGACTCGGGGTAGAATCCCGAGCAATGGGTAACGTGTTTCAGAAGGGCAAATTACAGCCAAGCATGCCGAGGTCCCCTCTTTGGGAAGCAGGCTATTTCCCGGTGCTGGGCAGCGGGCGCCATTCCCGCACCCGTTCCTTGTCCCGCCACCGGCGGGACCCCACGCGCCTGCGCGCCGAGGCCCGCGATAGCTTCTAGAAGCTCGTGGAAGCGCCCCTGGCCCCGCCCCGTCTCGCTGCGCCTTTGTTCAGCCGCGCCCGCCAATCGCGGCTCGAGGCCGGGCGGTGCCGCTCCCCGGGATTGGGCAGGCTCGGAGAGAGGCCCCGCCCCCGAGGGGCGTGCCCCGCCCCACCGCCCCCTCGCGCAGGGGGGCGCGTTCCCAGCGTGCCTCGCGCCCCGGCCATCCCGCCGCTCCGCGCCCTCCCGTCCCTTCCCTAATTCCCTGTGCGTGTGGTGCCCCGCCCGGGCGGGAAGATGTCGGCGATGGAGGGGCCCCTGGCCGTGTTCGGCGAGCGGACCAGTGGTGACACGGTCCGCACGCAAAATGGTAACAGCGAGGCAAGGGCCGGGAGAGCGGGGTGGAGGGGGGGGAAGGGAGGGGCAGGAAGGAGCGAACATGGCGCGGCCATGGGCACCCTTGCCATGTGCTCACCCGCCTCGGTCTGCCCGGGAACTGCCGCTCCTCACGACAGATCGCTTCCGCTCCGGGCCGCTGGTGCCTGCAAGGAGGAAATAAAGGAAGGAGGGAGGGAGGCAAGCGGACGAGAAGGATACGCCATCCCGCGCCGCTTCCAGGAGTCTGAGTGGCGACGCGATCCCGCGTCCCCCGCCCTCCTTCCCTTGGTAGGAGCAGACACCGGCATGGGGCGGCTGCTGCTGTTCGGAGGTCGCTTTGCCCCATCCCGACCGCGTGGGGCCTGAGCCTGCAAGGCCTGTGGGGAATTCTGCAGGGGAAGGTCTCCGCTGCCTAGCACAGGGAATAAACTGCTTCGGAGAACGGGGACAGCTCTGGAGATGCCTGTCTGTAACTGTGGTTCTCAAACACTCACTGCTCGGGATTGTACCCCAAGTTCTGGGGGAAGGCTGCAAGTTCCGATACCGATCTCAGATTCTGAGTGGACAAAAGACAAAGGAAGTATCTAAAGACTTGCTTCCTGATATAACTGAGATGCATTCCTGTAGCTCTGATGATACTTTAGGCAGACCACTTTAAATTTACGAGTCTTGCCTTAATTCCCGAATGAGATTCCACGTGATAATGTCAGCTTTGGTACAACGCTATTTCTTCCAGAAAGCTGCCATTAATCGTCATTAGCAAAACAAATTGTTGCGTCGTTTGAAGGGGTCTGAGTTATAACTGTTCCCATTTAACTACCACTTTTTCAATTTCTAGATTAAGTGGCTATGCTTGTGGGATAGAGAAAAACTTGCCATGGTCTGAAGGAAAAGGTTGATTGTATCTTTTTCCTATATGAAGATGGCAGAACAAACTTTAAATGAGTGTTTTAGAGGCTTTGTGTAGTTTCAATAGTGACTCAAAGGTCACTTTTCGGTGACTTAGTTTCAGAAGTCAGTGTTTTGTTTTAGTCACTTGATATGGACCAAAA
This sequence comes from Parus major, assembly GCF_001522545.3. Classification (NCBI taxonomy): domain Eukaryota; kingdom Metazoa; phylum Chordata; class Aves; order Passeriformes; family Paridae; genus Parus; species Parus major. The sequence goes on along the minus strand of NC_031770.1, from coordinate 56,831,055 downwards.
GATGCTTTACTAGTTGATGTGTGATGATTCTGTCGTTCTCTGTCTGTCCAGAACTGAGGATTAAATGAAAGTGAACTCTTGCAGTCAAAAGCAACAATGCTACCAACCCCTCCTAATCAAACACCACTGCTCCTCTGACCTCAGCCCTGCACTCCATCTTACCCAGACAGCAGAGGAAGCATTCTTTTTCTGGTCACTCAGTTTTGCCCGGTTTGCTAGCTAAACCAGCTGGGAGGGAAGAGTGAGGTTTGGCACAGATTGTATTTTTTTAGTAGCAGCAAGCCTAGCAAAGTGAGGTAAAGCTTCAGGTTAGATAGGCTGAAATGTGATACTAGATTAGATCACTTGTCAAGATCCTGATTTGTTGGTTCTTGGCACTATTTCTTATTAACCTGGGAATCATTCTAAAGCTGGGAAGATAAAACTTTATTTTTCATACTTCTTTCATTTATTCAGTTACTGCTGCATCTGCTATTGCCAATATTGTGAAGAGTTCTCTCGGGCCAGTTGGTCTGGATAAGATGTTGGTGGATGATATTGGGGTAAGTAATGTTACTTTAAGGAGTGTCAGAAGGCCTTGTATTCTTGTGTAAAAGTGCTTCCATTTAGTGTGTTTCATAGGCCTAATGTGCATATGCCTGTTTTTTCTGTGGTTCTGAGAGGGGTAGGAGAACTGTGGTAAAACTGAGCATTGTCTAATGTGTGTTACATTGGTTTATTTCCATCTATGGTGGTGGTAATTTATGTGGTACAGTTATTTCATTTCTCTAGGTAAATTCTTGTAACCACTTAACATATGGATCAGATTGCAAGAACTGTTTCACCATGTTTCAGGTTTAAAGTTTTGACTTGTATATATCCTGGTCTCCACATTAGAAGAAAAAAAATAATCAAGTAATTGATAACAAATTTTTAAGCAATAGTTGGTATTTTAAAATATTTCAAGCAATTGAAGAAAGGTTGTCATTTTCTAGGCTGATGTAATAAAATACCATGTTGGAGGGAGGTCATTGCATGACTGGTGATCCATTATTTGCAAAATTGTTGATGGGTTTCTTAAACATAAAGGCTTTTCTGATCAAAAGAAATTACAGATTCTGCACTGGTAACATTTCTGTTGTTAGAATGGTACTCCTCATTAAAAAGAAGCAGGAAGGTTCTGGTATAGTTATTTTGTGGGCAGTTGCAAATTTCTTGTAATGTCTTTTTGTATGAACATTATGAAATGCAAGACTGAAATTGCAATAGAAATATATCTCATATGCACATTTGATTTTGAAAATTAGGATGTGACCATTACTAATGATGGTGCAACCATTCTGAAACTGCTAGAAGTGGAACATCCTGCTGCAAAAGTCCTTTGTGAGCTGGCAGACCTGCAAGACAAAGAAGTTGGTGATGGGACCACCTCAGTGGTATGTAGCAAGTTTTACAAGGCAGATACATCAGAAGTCAGTGTTTGGATTTGGTATTTTCCATAGATGCTAGTTTCCATATGCAAAGTGGTGCTCTGGAGGGGAATTTTCTTACTTCTGTTTCATTATTGATTTTTTTCCTGTCTTGAATGTTGGTGATAGAGTATGAATTTAGGTTTATTAATTTTTAATGACTGCAAGAAGTGAAGTACCGAAAAGGATATTGAGTGTTGCAAACTCGCCAGAGACTTCAGATACTACAGAGACTGGGGGTTGGAATTAGGTAGCTCTCACCTCACAACAGAAACTGTTTTTAGTTCTGCATTGGACAGGGCAGTTATTTTGCTTATGTCGAACGCCTGTGTTTAGTGTCTGTATTTCAAACAGGTAATTATTGCTGCAGAACTTCTCAAAAATGCAGATGAGCTGGTGAAACAGAAAATTCATCCTACCTCCATTATCGGTGGATACCGACTTGCCTGCAAGTAAGAAGCTGATACAGTTGAATTTCTGCATTTTGTGACTGGATTAATAAAGACTTTTAGGCGTCACTTAGAATGTGGTGCTTTGTTGTAGGGGTGGTGGGGGTTTTGTTGGTTTGGGTTTTCCTTTTTTTAAATTGTATTTCTGTAATCACATAACGGAATGACAGGTTACTGTCCTTGGAGAGCAACTGAATTTTTCCTTTTGTTCTTTGAGGTAACATTTAGAAGAGTTGAAATCATGTAAATTTTTGTCTTTTTGTGGGGGTGGTTCTTTACCAGTTTGTCTTTATTTTACAGGGAAGCTGTTCGCTACATCAATGAAAATCTTGTTATTAACACAGATGAGTTGGGCAGGGACTGCCTAATTAATGCTGCTAAAACATCAATGTCCTCAAAAATTATAGGAGTGTATCCTTTAACTTGATCAAGTGAGTGAAGTGAGAGTGCTTAATTAGAGAGCTTCAGTAGCTAGGCTGGAGTATCCTTGGCAGCAGTTTTTACGAACATGACACAGTATTGTTATATATATTGAAGCTGTTGTGTTTATAACAGGAATTTTACAGATACTGTGACCTGGCATGGGGGGAACCATGTTCAAACTCTTCCCAGTTTATTTAAATCTGTGTTGGCACATCGTGATAGCTTTTAAAGGGTATTGTTTCCTAACAATTGCTTTGCTTGTTAGGGACACTAGATGAAGAGTTGTGTGAATGGAAGAACGTGTTACAGAAGTACCTAGGGAGTGAATCTAGAGGGAAGAAAGTCGAATTTTACTCCATGGGCACAGAAAAACCTGCATTTTTTAGTTTTTGTGCAGACTGAATATAGGATATGTGTTTTTCTTTAGCAACAAAGATATGTAAAATGCAGGTTTCATACTAGTCTGTCATAATTTTCTTACCAGTGTTTCAACTTTTAGAATGACTCATTCTTTTAAGACATTGGTAAGGAGGCACTTTTGTGCCTTTTGAAGGTCTTTATTGGACACGTATTTTGGGCACTGACAGTTATTTCTGTTCATGGTTTGTTTGAGTTTTTCGTTTTTCCTTAAGTGTAATACTAGTGTCCGTCTTCAGTTTTAACCTTAACAGCCTTTCAGTGATGGTGATTTCTTTGCTAACATGGTGGTGGATGCTGCACTGGCAGTTAAATACACAGACCAGAAGGGTCAGGCTCGGTACCCCATCAACTCGGTTAATGTTCTGAAGGCGCATGGCCGCAGCCAGAAAGAGAGCATTCTTGTGAACGGTTACGCTCTGAACTGTGTGGTGGGCTCACAGGGTAAGAACAGGCTGTGTTTCAGAAATCTTTTGTGTCACCTCAGTCCTCTTCGTCTTTCTGCATCACACTCTTCTTACTGGCTGCGTTCGTTGCAAATCATGTGGGCTTTCAGTTCTGGGACAATTAATCACAAACATGAAATACTGCACTTCACCTGTGTTAGACTAGAGCCTGCCAGCTAGCAGGGATCCACAAAGTGTTGGTGAGTTGCTGTAGTTTCCCTAGCTCAGTGTCAGCAAGGTAGCATTGTGGTCTGGTAGAACTTAAAGGCTTCCCTTGTGGGGAGGAGAGCCAGTGTCAGGTTTGTGGAGAACTGTTCTATTTAGCAGAGTTGTGCTGTGATTCAGTGATTTAGAGGATGTGAGACTGATAGGTCAGATTGTCATGGTCATTCACATTTTGGGGACAGGGTATGTAAAAAGGTAACACATGAAGGTCTTGATTGGTGTTTTTCTGCAGTAGGGCAGAACTGGAGGTGAAGAAGCAAACAGTAGAAATCTGAAGTGTGAAAGTAACATTAATTTTAATTTCTAATGCTGACTTGATATTCTGTTAAATTGACTTGACAAAATCCTTCTTGCTTATTTTTCCTCATCAGGTATGATCAAGAGAATAGTTAATGCAAAGATTGCATGCCTTGACTTCAGCCTGCAGAAAGCAAAAATGAAGCTTGGTGTTCAGGTTGTTATCTCAGACCCTGAGAAGCTGGACCAGATCAGGCAGAGGTGTGTGGAAGCTTAAATAACTGAGGCAGTGGGGTTTCACAGGCTTGATTTGGTCTCTTCAGTTGAGGTGGCTCAATGTGATTTTGGCTTAATGCAAGAGGTAAAAAATGTTTTGAATGTTAATATTTCCCAGCTATACCAAGTAGTAATGGAAAAAGCCTTCACTTCCGGAGGCAGAACTAGTATTAAGTCAGTTTTCATGAAATGCAAGCATGTTTGTGCAGTGGTCCATTCTCGAAGAGCTCTGCCTTAAGGTTTCAGGAAATTGGCTGACAGGATGTGATAGTCTATTTTTTAATACCTTTTTATAACTTTGACATTAATCTTTGCAGAGAGTCAGATATCACCAAAGAAAGAATCCAGAAGATTCTGGCCACTGGTGCCAATGTTATTCTCACCACTGGAGGTATTGATGATATGTGTCTGAAATACTTTGTTGATGCTGGAGCTATGGCAGTACGAAGAGTTGTAAAGAAGGACCTTAAGCGGATTGCTAAGGCATCGGGAGGTATGTCTATATAAGAATAACTGGTTTATAAATTTATTCTTAAAAGTAGAAGTTGTTGTTAGGGTATTTGTTACTGATTTTTAAAATACAGCTTCTTATCATTCAGGGTCAGGATGAGTAAAGCTGAGCCACTTCTTTTTAGCTTTACTGCTTTACTGTTGCTTTTAAGTGACCTTTGTCAAAGTATAATAGTACTGTAAGTCTTGATTATTGAAGATTTACAGTGGGAGGAGAAAAAGCTGCCTTGCATTGTGAAGACTGGCCTCTTGGGGAAGTAGGAGCCATAATCTGTGTTTATTTAGAAGTCTTTATTATGCATGCATTCATAAGCCTCTGTTTAGACAGTTAAGTACATTGTTTAGATAGTTCAAGAACAGTAAAGAACTTCTAAGTCACTAAATACATACCGATCCTGTAGATATTTTTATCTGTCAGTTCTTAAATTTGGAAGAAAATATTTTCATTGTGGTAAAACATGGGAACCTCTAGTGGCTGTGAAAAAAGAACTGCTGTAAATGTTGAACAAAAGGAGCATTCAGTTTATCAGTTACAAGCTGAAATACTGAATTGCTGCCTGAGAACTAGAAGTCTTGTTTAAGAAAACTCTTAACACAGCTTTTATTTCCGTTTTTCTTTCTGTGCACCTATTCTGGGAAGTGGGGAAAGGATGATGTGCAGGAATTGAATGTTAACTTCACTTTTTTGTTTGTTAAAGCAACCATATGTTCAACCCTTGCAAACCTTGAAGGTGAGGAGAGCTTTGAGGCATTAATGCTGGGACAGGCAGAAGAGGTGATTCAAGAGAGAATCTGTGATGATGAGCTGATTTTAATCAAGAAGTAAGGATCCTTTTAAAAATACTCAGTTTTGTGTATGTTCTTTACTAAGTTTGAGATAAATTTCCATTTATTTACTTCATGCTATCTAAGTGGTTGGAGTAGTTACACACATGGGAAAGTAGTTATACACAAATGCAGTGCAAATTAGAGGTGAAAATATTGGTATTTAATCTCTTTTGCTGGAGCTGGATACATTTTGTGAACTGCAGTATATAAGAAAAACATTGCTAGACAGTTTTTACTTAAATTTTTGTTTATAAACAAGTGTTTGTAAATTGGCTTCCCTTTAGAGATGGTAAAGGGAAATAGGTATCATCTGAGTAATTTCATCTGAATAACGAGGTGTGAGCTAAATCTTTCCATTTTTAGTGAAAGGCAGTGTTCACTTGTGCTGCTGTCACTGCTGTCTTGTACCTGAAGACTTAAATATCAATTCATTTAACGAGAACATACTTTGGAAAATAAGTTTTCCACTGCTTCAGTATCTATCCTTTCTGGGTGCCCATGTTTGTGTGGTGTCATTGAAGTGTGAATGAAATGCTCTGCCTATGGCACTTGTGTGTCAGCTACATGGTGACAGCCTTTTCTATAACATTGGCAGTCACTAGCTTACTTGCGGGCTGTGCAAAAGGGGTCTTTCTGACTAAGTATCCTTTCCCCTCTTTGAAGGGAAAATATCTCATCATCACACTTTGGCAGGTAGCTTTCTTTAGAAGACTAGAATTCACACTAGGTGCTTGCATGTTAGAAATTAAAACAGTGACTACATTACAATGTGTGTATCCTGCAAGGGGACATAACAATATTAAGATTTTCTTTTAAATGTTGAAATAGTGAGGCTCAACTGAACTCTGCTTTAGAAGAAAAAAATTAACAAGAAGAATTTTAATACAGATTCCATCCAACACAGCTGACTTCTGATTCCTTTTTTTCTTAGCACCAAGGCTCGTACTTCAGCATCAATTATCTTACGAGGAGCCAATGACTTCATGTGTGATGAAATGGAACGATCTATACATGATGCCCTGTGTGTTGTCAAAAGGGTTTTGGAATCCAAGTCTGTTGTCCCAGGTGGTGGTGCTGTAGAGGCAGCACTTTCAATATATCTTGAAAATTATGCAACCAGCATGGTAAGTCTTGCACAAAGAAGCAATGGTGTGTATGCATTAGACTTGCACAATCAATCTCCAAGCATTTATTTCCATCTACTAGAAGTCATTTCTGTGGTTCATGAAAACCTAATCACCTTACAGAATCTAATATGGTTCTTTAAAATGGAGGATATGAGTTAATTCTTTTTCTGGTTAGACTCTATGGTTCTTTGACCCAAGCACAGGTTTTGCATGTGAAAACCCCTACCTATTAGTGCTGTTCTTGATCATGGCTGTATTTTTTCTTCTCTTGTTTTGGCTATTGATTTAAAAACATTTTTTCTTCTTTCTAGGGATCACGTGAACAGCTTGCAATAGCAGAATTTGCAAGATCCCTCTTAGTAATTCCAAATACATTGGCAGTAAATGCCGCTCAGGATGCCACAGATCTTGTTGCAAAGTTGAGAGCATTCCACAATGAGGCTCAAGTTAACCCAGATCGCAAAAATCTGAAATGGCAAGTATCTGTCTGTTAGAAGGCTAGTAAAAGTGATGTGGGTTGGTGACCTAGATGGAAAATTGTTCTCCCAGTTAACTGAACCTTGATTTGCCTAATTAAAAAAAATGTATGTTACCAGTGAACTCCTCTGCCCCTGCCCTTGAGTGGCGTGGACGTACTGCTGTAACAAAGTAGTAGCTACAGAGCATACTCCCAGCTGTTTCTCTCCATCTGACAGCATTCCTTCTTTGCAGGATTGGTCTTGACTTGATCAATGGAAAACCTCGTGATAACAAGCAAGCCGGTGTCTTTGAACCAACCATGGTCAAAACTAAGAGCCTCAAGTTTGCAACAGAAGCTGCAATTACTATTCTTCGAATTGATGACCTTATTAAACTGCACCCTGAAACTAAAGAAGAGAGAGGAGGGTGCTATGAGGATGCAGTTCAGTCTGGAGCACTTGAAGAATAACTTAGGCTTTATTTATGTTTGTTTCACTTACACTTCCCACTCTTATAACTAAAATGTTAATAAAATAAGTGGTTGAATGTTGCTGCTATTTTCTTGTGAACAGACTTAATTTCTGAAAGCAAGCTTGGTCCTTTGAAGTGAGAATTTAGGCTCTAGTGTGTGTTAACAACTAGCCTGCCTGCAGTAACCACTGACCTCTTCATCATATCAGTGATTGAGTGTCAAAAAGTAATGGTATAAGCTTATCTACTTTTAGGCAAAACAAACAAAATGTGAGTTCTGTTATTAGAAGTTTATTAGTAAAATGTTTCAAAGCTAGTTCACACTAGCTGTTTGTTCATTCCTGCACGTTTATCTCTCAACACACATGGCTATTCCCATTCCTCCTCCTATACAGAGAGCAGCAACACCACGTTTTCCACCAGTTCGTTCCAGTGCATATAGAAGAGTTACAAGGATGCGACAACCAGAGGCGCCCAGAGGGTGGCCAAGAGCAATAGCTCCACCTTGTATATTGATCTAAAAAAACCACAAACATATAGTCAGTCAAGAACATTTAACTGGCTTAGCTGACTTTCAACATAAATAACTACTGGAATCTAGCACTTGATTCTTTGTGAGCTTGAAGCCCCAAATACCACTTAACACAAGAAAGGGCATATGAGTGCAACAGCTGGTAATAATTATTTTCTGTTGCAAGGGTGCTCTCTTTACTCTGAACAGGTGAATTTAGGGAGAGGAGAATAATACCCATGCTTTTTGCCATCACTGAAAGAACACTGTGGCAAATATACTTGCAGCAACAATTTCAAATTCTAAATTAAGTATGCTTGAGCAGTTGCCTAGATTTGCATAAAAATCCACTGCAACAACGATGGAACTTGTTCAGCTGGGAATCTGCTAGCAAAGCCAGTGGACAGCAGTGTGAGGAAATGCCTGCTGGGGCTCCCACCCTATTTGCTTACACCAAAGGGATTGCAAGAGAGCTGTGCTCATCCTTAAAATCCACATGCACAGAATGGGACAAGTTTGAATTACAGAAGGCAAACTAATGCCAGCCTACAAATCATTACCTTTTCTGGATTTACTTTCAGTTCTTTTGCTATTGCAACAGATAGTGATGCAAAGGCTTCATTAATTTCAAACAGGTCGACTTGTTCTAGAGTCCAGCCAGCTTTGTCAATCTGAGAAAACAATACAAATAGGACCTTATTATCTTTTAGGTCTTCCTCAGCACCACAGGAAACTTTTCCTAAGACAGAAATCGGATGATTTGAAGCTACCACTGCAAAAAAGTTGAAGGAAAACAATTTTTTATAGCCAGGGTTGATGACAGAATTCTTGAAGACTACAGACTTGAGTGTCAGACAAGTCAGTACAATGAGCTGTAATAATGCTGGCTGCTCATAAAAATCTTGACTAATTTTACACAAGTAATGGAGGTGGTGCAATTGTGAGAATCAAACTGTACCTGGTGTCCTTACTAGAAAAGCACTGGATTCAAAAACAGGCTTCAGCAAATTCAGAGCAATTTTTTTAGGACATAGTCTGATTCCATTAGGGAGTCTCTGCTTAGAGACTTTTACACAGGAAATAGTGAGATGTCAACCATTAGTGATCTGATTTTTCCACTCTCCTGCCTTTACACTGAAGGCTGCCACTTTAAGCTTTTCACAGGTGACTATTTTGGAAGATGCTCTGGCTCGTGTTTTCACTTGAGAAACTTGTGATGCAATTGCCTACTCTAGTACAAGCTAAGGCATGTTTCACATATGTACACTTTGTTTGTAACAGCAATACTTTATCAGAATCATCAACAATGATGTTTCACAACCTAGGCGAGTCAGAGTGGTGCACCTCCGAAGAGGAGAGCCTTTTTCTACAAAAAACACAGTATGGAGTATCCCAACCTTCTGGGAAAAGCTTAAGATACACTATGTTATTGTAACACTTAATCTATAACATGGTCATTCTGTCACTATAAAGTGCAACTCTAAAATTCTGAAGTGATAAACAAAACATGGAGCATGTGAACATTTGATAACACACATTAATTACAAAGTTTAATCACAGAATCACAGAATATTCTGAGTTGGAAGGGACCCAGGAGGATGATTGAGTCCAACTCTTTAAGTAAATGGGCCATAAACGGATCGAAGCCTTAACTTTGGTGTTATTAACACCACGCTTTATGAAGTGGTGTGCCCTTTCTCACACTATGTATACAGTTAAAGGTACAGCTTGTCTGTCCCACAGTTTAAAGTAAAACTGTATTGTATATGCAGTTTTCTTTTAAAAGAACAGTTTGACATCTGGTAAGAAAAAGCTTCAGCATTACAGTTCTGATTTTCTTGTCTGTCCTGGGGTGACTTTATGACACTGATATCAAAAGCCACAGAGCTTGGGTGAGTTCAAGTTAGACCTCCACATTGCCAGGACATTTCAGAGGTGAACAGAATAAGGCCTTTATACAGTATTAAAGTAATAAGGAACATTAAATTAAATCTGTTCTTAACTCTCCATGCTCAATTCCCTAGCCAAGCTTTAACTAGTAATCAGCTGGGGCTGCCATGGGTTATGTGTGTATTAGCAAGCAGTATGGTACCAGCAGGGCTGCTCACTGAGGCACTGAGAACCTTATCTTGTGGACTGAACACTGAGCACATCAGAGGGTGCAGTAATGTTCTGAGCACGGTACATGTGGTTTTGGAATGCACCTTCCTGTTTAGTTACACCTGAAAGGAATCCAGATTGTAAGCTCCAAGCTTTTTGCAGGCCAAACTGAAACACAAAGGGCACCATCCCCTTTGCTAATGCAGGTGGCACTCAGTGGCCCTTCCCTCATTGTTGTACTACAGCAAATATGATCAGGCAATGATCTGAAAATGAACCAGACACAGCATCAGAATCACTGAATTAGGTTAGTTACACACATCCCTGAAATTTGATCTTTAGCCTCCTAGGTTATCTAGGTATCCTTCCACAAACCTGACTAGTTTATGCTCTAAAGTCCATTTATACACATATGCACTTGGTTTTTCTTTTTCCAACAAGCAGGTACTAGCCTAGTAGCACTAGGATTCCTAATATATACTACACTATTTTGAGTGTTTTTCACATAGTTTTCTTTTTTTCCTACTAAGCTTTCTTTAGAACAAGGCAAAACCAAAACATGGCCAGGAAACAAGAAGCAATTAAAAGCAAGAGTTTTAACATAATAGATACATAGATAAGTGATTACTTACAGCTTTCCTTATTGCTGAAATGGGCCCTACTCCCATAATAGATGGATCTATACCTGTCTGAGCCCAAGATACAATTCGAGCCAAAGGCATAAGACCTCTCCTAGCAGCTTCTGATTTCTTCATTAGAAGAACAGCTGCAGCTCCGTCATTTAAACCTGTGGAATAAAAAACAACTTGTATATATTTGTTGGACTTTATGGCTTTCACTGTACCACCTTCTCCAGCTAGCATAAAATGACAATCTAAACAAAACAAAAGTCACAAAACATTTATTGGTTTAGGTCAGTATTTCTCATATCAGCCAAGTCTGTTCTCTGCCACAAACACTTGAAACTATATTGCTGTAAATGAGACACATTTGTGATTTTATTTGGAAAGCAGCAGTGGAAGAATCAAAGTACAGTCTGAAAAAGAAGCACATCAGATTTGTTAGGCAGGCTTTGGAAGGGGCAGCATAAAGACACAGCAAGATGTTTCAAAGCTGCTTGTGGCAGTCCCACAGGAGTAACATTTTCAAACATGAATCATTAAGTTTTCCATTGTCCAGACCTGCAGTGTCAGAAACCCTTAGACAGTTTAAAAGGAAATATTCTCTCCAGCCTATCAAATATTGCTGTTATTGTCCAAACCTTTGTATTATTTTATAGAAAACAAGGAAACAAAAGACAACTATATAAAGAAATCCTCCACCACATCTAACATGGAGTTCTACCTAAGTTGTCAAACACATTGCCATTTCCTGCAAAGCAGTAAACACACCCCTCACAGAGACCCTAACTTGAGCCACAAGGACCAACCTGAAGCATTAGCTGCTGTTACTGTCCCAGTTCCATCTGTCAGGAAACAGGGTTTTAACTTTGACATTGTTTCTAAGTTGCTCCCATGTCGAGGGTGTTCATCTGTTTTAACTTCTATTGGACCTGCAAAAGAGAGCATGATGCTTACAGGAGTGTCTAATCACACAAACACACCTCAAACAGAAAGACAGCAAAAACAACACGCTGAGTGGGAATATACACTGGATTCCCTTCAACCAAAAAGGCATTCTTATGCCTGAGACAGCTGCCAAGTCAAGGCAGCAAATGGCTGTAACCCTCTTTCTAGCAGGGCAGACAATTCAGGTCTTCTAAGACAAACACAAGCAGCTAAAATACTGTCTGGTTGTGCAAAAGTCAGTATTGTTCCTGCTGTTCCTAACCCAACAGCTTCTCTTTCAGCAGGAGGCCATATTTCAAATTATATTTCTAGTAATCTTCTTACAAAGAGGAGTCAAGTGTCATAAAAAATTATCATCTAAACTGGTATCATTAAATAGTTTGTAGCTGGCCCAATGCCAGGACTTTTTCAGCAGGGTCTGTTCAATGAAATTGTTGAAGAATGGATTCTTGATTTCTTTTTGGAAAATTCAGTTCTTGCATCTACCTCACAAGGAGCTGGGGAATTCCCCTGCTCTTGAAACAGACTTTTGGCTCAAGTATTGTAATAGGTCTGTGTATATCCCTCACAGATGTAAAGAGAATCATACCCATTATATGTAACCTGACTACATAATTAACTAGAAACCCTAATTAATGTCACTCTGTATTTTACTAGGTGGGTTTGACAGATGAATATGACTGTTTTAAGTTTGGTGCAGCAGGAGTCTTAAGAAAATGAAAAATACTGATTTTGGTACCATATCTAAACCTATGTTAAGTCAGTGTTTTGTCAGTGTCTTTGTTGTTATTATCTCTGAAGTAAAACACACTAGTAATATTTGCAGAAAGCTACACTGAAATATTCCACATTCACACTGCTTCTCTCTTATTTAAAATATAACCACTGAAAGCTGAAAAAGAGAGCAACAGGCTACATGCTTACAAAAAGGCTGTGTAAGTGGGAAACCATCCACTGATTACAGGAGACATAGCAGAAAATAGATTTTTTCCTTAAAATCGGCTCTCATTATCCATTGACACCTACCTTTCTTAGAAGGTACAAGAACAGGAACAATTTCTTTTGTAAAATAGCCAGCTTTCTGTGCTGCCTCTGCCCTGTTTTGTGACTGCACAGCAAGTTGGTCTTGCTCCCCTCTGCTGACTTGCCACTTATTGGCCACATTTTCAGCTGAAATGGGAACAAAATGCAAACTGACGTCAGGAAATGCCAAAATTTTAAATTGCAAAATTGTAAGCACAAATGTAATCATTAATGTTTGCTGCAGCAAGCAGCTGAGTTTGTTGAACTGTTTTAATTTCGATTTACTCATTTTGTTTACTTATGATTTTCTACAGTATTTTCACTTCAGGGTGAAAATTTCTGTGTGGAATCTCCTCACAGATGATATTTTCGAAGTAAATAGAAATGCAAACAAGCTTTTGTAGTTTATTGCTTCTCTGAATTACAATGCTCAGATCGCTCTACAGCCACTTGAGGGAAAGGAGCAGTTCTGAAGTCACGCTGTTTCATAAGCAGGGTCTGGAAAAGCAGTTGGCTGACCCATCCAGGGTGCAATAACCTGAAGCTGCAGAACCACACATATCCACAGGACACTTTACGTAACTCCAGCACACTGTGAATCTGCGCTGCTGAACGCTCCACTTACGTACAGGGTTTATTTTATTTATATTTTTTCTGAAATTAAATTTCTCAGATGTAGAAGAGATGCAGAAAGATTAGCTCAGACAGAAGAAAAACCCAGAGCAGTAGCTTTACAAACAAAATGGAAAATGCCTTCAATGCCTTTCATTATTACATATTTCTTTCTTTCTTTTTCAAGACTACAACATAAGGACAGCTTGAAACACATTATCTATAACCTTATATTTCTGAAATTTCGTGTCAGTGAATTCTTTCAGTTGACCATTTCATTTTATGGACTGTCACCACTTACCTGTTATGCCCATGTGATACTGATAAAAAGCATCTGTAAGGCCATCAAGGATTATAGTGTCCTGCAAGGAAGCCTCTCCCATTTTCACCCCAGCTCGCATATGAATAACGTGAGGAGCCTGCAAAAGCGTATTTTGAAAGGAGTGAGATGTTTACATCTCCACTACACAATTCAGACAACCATTGAAGAGACAGACCCCTGCCCGGTGGCTGGAGGTACCCATCCCAAATCCTGGCAGTCTTTCTGGCTGCCCGCTCTGCCTGTCCCTCCAGAGCCTGCCAGCTGGCGTGCCATTTGGCCTGTGCATTCCCCTGGCAGCAAGGGGAAACTGCAAGTGCTGTTCCCTCCACAGACCAAATCTATCATTTCTGGGGCCACATGGCTGTGGCTCTTCCATCCTACTAGCCTGCTCCAGGTAGTTCCCAATTGCACTCTGCTGTCATGGAATGTCAGCATCACCCTCAGCACAGGCAGCTGAGCCCTGGCAGAAGAGGCCATCTGTTTCTTGGGCATCATATCACCAGCTCAGACCCATTCCTGAATACAGCCTTGGGATGAACACCTCAAAATAAAACTGCTTTGCTTTCATTCCAAGCTCTAATTGCTTGTTGAGCAATAACATTTTCAGTTATTCCTTCTCTAGGCTTCTTGTAATACAAAAATCCCATCTATTGCAACCTGTCACAGGCAAATCGTTCAGCACAACAGGGCTAGATGGAAATGAAAACGGAATTACAAACGCAGTGTGTGTTTGCAGGGCACCTTTTTAGCAGCTGCAGTATGAAGTCTTTTCCTTTTTTAAAAGAAGCGTGCTACTCAAGTCACCTGCTGCATGTGTAAATTCATTCACAAGCACAGCGACCCTCTTGATCTGCCTCCAGGTGCCAGCCTGGAAACACAGGGTTTCAACATCGGGCTCTTTGCTCCCGGTACGTCAGCACAATGTGAGTCCAATCCTCTGCTTTACCTTGCTCATACTCTCCATGCCCCCTGCAACCACGATGCTGGAGTCTCCTGTCAGTATGGACTGAGCAGCCAGACACACCGCCTTCAAGCCCGACCCACAGATCATCTGGCAGCTCCAGGCGGGCACGGAGTACGGGATTCCCGCAGCCACACTGGCCTGCCGGACGGGGTTCTGGCCAGCACCTGTGGGAACAGGCAGCATTTTGTTTTTGGCTGCTCTTAAAAACAAAAATATCCACCTTGTCACTGTTCACAACAATACCCCAATTCCACAAAAACTTAGACCTCACTCCTGCTTTTAGCTGGTGGGTAGAGAAGTGCCTAGCAGTAATCTATACAGAGAAAACCTCTCTCATTTATATTGATCAATAAATACCTGCTACTGATAGTTTTACATCTACAACTCTGCCTTTGATGCCAGGTCAGAGAAAACACTACTTCAGATCAGCCCTAGCCTGTTGTATGTGAAAGATGAGAAATCATTTAAATTGCTACTTGCTGAAGAGGTTCTTTTTGACATCTTCTGTCCATCACTAGCAGTTAACTTTCCCTGAGAGTTCATATGGAAACCAAAAGCACAACTATGGACAGATGGACCTGAAAGCTTCCAGTCTCTGTTGAGACCCTGATGGAGATAATAGAAGCACTATATTCAAAGAAAACAGTCTTCATCTGCATCTCCCGAGGCCAAAGCTCTTTGTACACCAAAAAAAAAAGGACAAGGACAGCACACTATTCAGCAAGCTAAAAATATAGAGGAATCGGATTCATCTTTAACATAAAAATACATATTTCCTTCCTCCACAATAATTTTAAAATACAAACCTGCCTATGATGCTACTGATTAAACATTACCCTGGAAAAAGCAGGAGCAAGACCAAAACAAACAATTCCCTGCCAGCTATTCATTAAATAAAAGTATTTGTCTCCAAACAAGTGGCATCACATATCTTGCAGGTCAGTCCTGAAGATAAACACAAATGCAAGCCTAGCTCTTAAAATCTCAGTTACCATTACTTAGGACGTTAAATTTAGGACCTGAGATGACCATCCATCAGAAGGATGCTGTAACAAAGAAAAGAAACTGGCATTCACATATACACTGTTGGCTGCTTCATGGATTTTAAAAAAACCCCAAACTATCCCCCACAACATCCTTTCCAAAAACCCATCCTTTCGGTCACCCAGAACGTATGGAGAAGCAGCCACGATGCCTCTCAAGCCCTTTGTTAAGGAACCGTGTTTTCAATGGCAAGGAACAAGGTCCTGGAAGGTGAAACCTGAGCCGTTTCAATGGGACAACCCCGAAGAGAGGCGGCCGCGGAGGGGGAGCGCCCGGCCCGTACCTGCGGTGAGGACCTGCCCCAGGATCACCTCCGACACCTCCTCGGGGGCCAGCCCGGCCCGGCGCAGCACCTCCCGGATGGCGGCGGCGCCCAGCTCGTGTGCGGGGAGCGACGACAGCCCTCCGTTGAAGGACCCTGGCAGGGGGGACACAGAGGGAACGCGCTCAGCACCCGGACACCCGCCCGGCGGGAGCATCCGCCTCCCGGCGCGC
>NC_031770.1:56807659-56814751 GCF_001522545.3 Parus major | reverse complement strand
CCCGAGGACAGCGCGGGGGCCGGGCGGGCGGTGGCGTGGCCGGGCCGCCCCTGGGGCGATCGATGGGGCGAGGGTGGCCTTGGCCGGCTCCTTCCCGGCCCCTTCCCAGCGGGGGCGGAGAGAGGAGCGGCTCCGCCGGCCCGGCGGGGTCGGTCACTTCCCCGTGCCCCCCGCTCGCACACAGCGCCGGCTGCCCGCTCCGTCTGGACTATTAATTTACAAAATAAAGCGCGCGCGTCAAGTGCTCTCATGTCATATTGTGACTTTAAGGACAGTTTGTTTATTCCATCACGGCATTTCTTAGGATTTGCGTGAGCAGAGAGAAAGAATAGTAATTTGAATAAAACTATACCAAACTGCCTATCGCTGGTTTGATCTGCTCAGCAACTGATGCCCACAGATCACCAATACCCAACTCGGCCTTTTAATTTTATTTTTTTTTTCTTAATTTCAGCAGAAATTAACATATATATATATATATATTAGTATATATATTTATATATTAGTATATATATTCGTGTGCATATGTATATACACATATACATACATACATACACACACATGCATATATATATTAGTGTGTGTATAGATATAGATATAGATATAGATGATATATATAGATATAGATATAGATATATAGATATAGATATATGTATGTATGCATGTATGTATGTATATTAGTATAGGCAGTGCTCTGCCGCTGTCCCAAAAGCTGCTCCTGTCTGACCTGATGAAAGAGGCAAGCAAGGGGCTGTGTCCAGGCTGCTTCCATGGGAAGCGATGCTGCAAGGGGAAAGGTGAGGTGGCCTGGAAGGCGCTGGCTGCAGGAGCTCCTGGAAGGACAGGAGGCAGCTGCAGCAGTGGCCGCAACCCACAGCAGGGCGGGCAGGCAGGAATGTTTCACTGCAGGGAAATGTAGGTGGGAAGCCTAGAGATGCAAGGTGGGAAGCAACAATATTAAGATATCTGGAGGAAAAAGGGACAGAATAAAGGGAGGAACCAAGAAAGTAAGTCAAAGCTACAAACAACAGTTAAAAAAATTACACAGGCTGATATAACTGGTGTATTGCACAGCCTTGATCTTCAGTCCCTACTCCTTTCTTCCTCATCCAGGGATATCTGGCCTAAGAGGCATGCCAGCCAAAGCACTGCACTGAGCTTGCATCTGAAGGCCAAGAAGATGGTTAGAAAATGTGCTGGCTTTCCTGCTTTAGCTACAAAGTCAGGAGATTTTTTTTTGTTTCTATCCAGGTGGTAAAATTCTGTAGGTTTTCACAGAGAGAACAGAAGTACAAATTAAGTCCTAAAAAGCACACAGCATGTGATGACAAACTCTGACAAACATAAATGTTGTTATATATACAGTGAATGCACCAGTACACCTGTGGTTGCATCCTGCATGTTGATTAATCTGAACTTGGCAGCATTAAATCTGCATTCACAAAATGCATCTGAATGTTCTGTGTGGGCACAATGAGTAACAGGAGCAGTACAATACCTGAGCTGGATTCTTCTGATTCCTATCAGCCTCTATTCTTGCTTTACAATTAAAAAAGCAATGGCATTAGTAGATAGGGAAAAAAATCCTACTTCACCTATGGAGAGAAAGATTGGCTTAGATTGTATCAGTAACTCTGCTAAATCACAGTGCAGAACTCCAACACTCAAAATACATTCCTCTTTTTAGATATTTTGGTCTTTGTGAAGGATAAGACCAAAGCAGAAAACCATGTGTCATAACATTTCTTCAGTGACTTTGGCGTTTCCAGCCTTCAGCAAGAGAAGAATCCCCTCAGATATTTTCAGGAAAGGAAATCTCTGGGAACTCCCACAAGCAGCCAAATGCTAAGGCAGACTGATGTACCAGTCTCCCAAGGACATGCATTAAAGGATGCATTAATGTGCAACATGCATGCACCACTGCTTTTCTTTAATGATGCTGTGCACTCAGAGCAGCTGATAACACTGACAAACATGTAAGATTAAATCTGGAGGGGAAAACCATGGTTTGTGTCTTTTCAAAAGGCTATCAGTAAGCAAGTAGTAGAACTAACATACAAGCAAAACTCAGGAATGTATAATTTTAAGCAATACAGTGATTGTTTTAGAAAAATATTGTACAGGTCCTAAGCAACCCTGTATGACTGAATGTACATGTCCTGCACATTTTCAAAATTCAGTAGAGAGTAACACAGATATACAAGGGCAGCACCAAGTAACCTTGTTTTTCAACAGTTCCATATACCAATATGTCATTCTTAATGTAAATTTTGACTGATTACAGCTTAAGGCCATTGATGGAAATACAAAGTCAGTAATGTGAGATGAGCTCAGATTAAATGTCAGCAGGTGTTCAAAGTCCACAACTGACACTACACCTGCAGTAAGCCTTATAAACAGGATTCTCTTGAATTTAAAATTTTACAAATATCACCACAAATATTGAATTGAACATAAAGCAAGGCTTCAGCCCCTTCCCTCCCTACAGTTCACTAGCAGACAGAGAAACTTCAAATATGAAGCAGCCTTAGGGACTTCAGGCTAGCTCACCCCAGTGAGCTGACCTACTGTCAGCTTAGCTCTCAGCTCCAACCAGCAGAACAGTTTTGCAGCTCAACATTAGTGACAAACCAGTCTTTGAGGTTGGGCCACCCAAAAACAACTGAGATTAATTTTATTTTGGTATGCCTATCAGATCTGCAGTATTCTATTTAACCCTGCTTGGATGGTGTCCAGGATTGAGATCCATATGGACAAAAGGGACTTGTAACACAGCAAAATAATGTAGCAATCGCACAAAGGCAAATAATTATGAAACATGCATAGTACAGATCAAAGTTTAGTTATTTAAATGCAGAAAAAAACACTACTGAATGGGAGTAGGCAGTGTGCTTTTAGATTCAATAGTTAATGAGCAGCATAGTACTCAATAGCAAACTACTGCCCAATGCTGGCACATTTTACCATTTCTTGGAAATCTAAACTCTGGGAAATGAAGTCATCAGTTCATCAGAACTGATGTCATCAGAAATCTTACTTGCTATCAGTTGCACAAAGTTTATTTACTACTTTGCTATGAACACAATCAAATGGACATGTGCCTTCGATTAAATACTCAAGGGACAAAGATTTTTGCATTTTCATTCAGACAAAAAGTTAGAGGATTTCAGTGTTCACTGATTTACTCTCCTGCTAAATAACTTTTTTCTAAATCTGACCTTTTAAAAGATCAGTATTGTTACCAAGATGCGAAGCTCTTGCTTTATTTTTTTTCTTAAATCTGACACTTGGTCAATGAATATTTGCAAAACCAGGTTTGTTGAGAATGTGATTTTAATAAAAACTAAGCTACACCTCTTAAAGAAAAAACAAAACCAACAAAATCCAATTACTTTAAATTAATAAATCTTACTATGATATATTTCTAATTTTTTAAAAACTAGATTTCACAACTTTCCTGTGACAGCAAATTCTCTAGTCTACAAAGTCTTATACACAAATATTGCTGCTAATATCTGCTTAGGACATTCAGATTTCCTGGATGCCTTTTTAGTACCTTAAGGCCTCTTTTCATGTGTAGAAAGACTGTGCATTCTTTTTCCATTTTTTTTAGCAGTAGACTGGTATTCAGTTGTCTATGAGTAGGTTCAGCAGATAAGTAATGTTTTAAAAACAGACACACTGTTTTCCCAGTGAGGTAAAGAGCTACATTTTCTAAAATTTCTCAGTCTCCCACCTGACTGACAGGAAGTCCAACTGTCTTGGAAATCAAGGCAATGAAATATCCTTGGCTGTGTTAAGAGCAATCTGTGTTTTCCTTGAATCCATCTTTGTAAGGGAATCATAATCTAATTGGTGTTTAATTAAAAAATGTTGTCTTCCACTCATACAGGAAAACATTTGCACTATTAAAACTATCTTGGACTTTCTATGGTTTTAAAAAAAGTATAGTAAACACCTGGGCTTATATCCTTAGCAACTGTATGTAGACCTGTACTCCAAATGCAAGCTTGTAGTATTTATCAAGCATCCTCAAAAAATGAATGTAACTTGAGTCACCATTTGGTTGTAATTGTATCTGGATGGATTATGAGTCAGGGGATGTCTTCAGGACAGGCTCTGAAGTAAACTCACTGTATATATATATATATATATATATATATATATTACTGTTAATTAAAAAGTAATTAATGCAAGAGCTTTCTGAAAAAGTTTAGTTACTTCTTTCCATAAACATGTAAGAAAAATACGTGATAATTCCACTAAGACCCATAAAAGCATGTTAGTAGGGGGTATAAAGACAGCATTAAGCCTGCAGCCTAGTATTCAGGAAGCTTCTCTGAAAGAGGGAGTTCTCTGATGTCAAATTTGGACTTTCTGCAGCCCAGATCTTTACCTAGTGGTTACCTGAAGGACCTCTCTGTATCACTTTTTCTCTTAGTGCAATCCATAGATTTTATCTCTCTCTCACACCTGTGGGAGCAGCAGCCTTTTCCAGTGTGCCTGAGAGCTCATTCTCTGCTGCAGATGTACCACGGGTTTGCCTTGCTCCATCTCCTGTCCTTGCAAGTCAAGGACAGCCTTTGCAAGAGCCGATTGGCCTTTCTTTAGTGTCTGATATTTCAAGGTCCTTTAAAATGCCAAGAGTATGTACGGTTCGCCAAACCTTTTTTTTTTTTTTTTTTTAAGCTTTTGAAAAAGGCTTTATGTAATTTTCCCCCTAATTTCTCATTTTCCTGACCTGCAGACTAAATTTTTTTTATGAGTGTTTTACACTAGGAAGCATTTTCCCTCAGAGCCTGCCTTCCCCAGGGACAAATAGCATCCCCCGGATCTCGGGAACATCGTGATGTTTGTGTTGGTCCAGAGGGCTTCCATGTGAAACCAAGGGGTGGAACAGAAACCCAGAACTGTGCTGGTAAAACCAAGGAGGAGTTATCCAGTTAATGGGTAATTAAGTTAATGAGTAACACAGCATCATTCAAGGAACCTAAAACCTGGTGAGCTGTGCTTCCCACACATTCATGATCTGGTTCCTATTCCATTTTCTCATAGGTGAATCAATATATGAAATTGGCTTTTGTGCTGGTGCTTGGACAGGTCATAATGTGCTCTCTCATCCAAAGACCAATTCTGCTGCTGGGGGTTATGATACCACCTATTACTTGAAAATCGAATTTACTCCAGTTACAACACTGTAAACACAACTCAAGGCGGGTGTCGACATGTTTGTTCCAGCAGCACTAAAAAATCCCAGGTTAGTTCTCACTCTGTAATGTGATGTGCAAACACAACAAAAGAGTATTTCAGGTAAATGTCCTCTTCCCAAAGGTATCAGAGGATTGGTTACTAAATTGTTGCCCTTATTTCCCTAAACAAAAATTATAGGTGTAGCCTGATTATACACTTACTAACTCAAAAGTACTAACTCAAAAAACTCAAAAAAAAAAAAAAAAAGGAAGGCATTCCAGAATATTAAGCTCTACAGGCTGATTCCACTTATCTCTACATGTCCCTGGCTGCCTGCCTCTTGCTCAGCTAGCATATTTCCCACAAATGTAATCTACACTTGTAAAGATAATTTTAAAACAACTAGGTGCTGACAAGGGGTAAAAAATGCAGGAATACTTTCGACATGCTCATGAACACAAACAATTGTGGAAGGTTTACCAGCCCACACCTTAGAGTGTATCTGAGCTAGACCTTTATCTGTACTTAGAAGACACAAAGGAGGTTTGGTTTCTGAACATAACAAAAAGTAGCCAAACTCTATACAAAGTACTGGGAGGTCTTGAGTTTAAATCACCACAGATACACAGAAAATGTTAGGCATGTTATACACAGAATAGAAGCTGCCCTGAGTGTACATCTGCATCTATTTTATGTAGAAAAAGTTTCAATTTATTCTCCTTCTTGGTTTATATGCGTTTTTAGCATTGTAATGTTTACATTTGCACACAAGGAAATCAAGTACACTTGCTGCACTAATGTTCTTATTAAGGCCTACTCTAATATTTCAGTGCATCTTCCATGCTGCCATATCCTGGGATGGCTTCATCTGTTAATTTGTATCTTGAATGCTTAAAACATCTGCAAGAAAAGCAGAAGCAGGAAACTGTACAGTAATCACAGCGTATCCCTTTTCACTTTTAAATAAGGTTTCAAAGGCATTTATCAGGTCCTTTCTCCTTGTGGTCACCTTACTACCCTACCTCGGGTAGCTACGTCAAATCACTTGCAGCGTGGTTTTAAACATTTTAAGCTCTCACTGAAAAATCTTTGTATTCATACACATACATAGATGTGGATGCGGGACCACGTGCATTGATTGGGTTCTGTTCTGTAGAGATTATATTCTTTCTGCTACCAGTAAGAGCCAGGGGAGATTTCTGGAGCACCTTCAGCCCTGACATAGCGAGTAACAATCGCTTTCATTAGCGCAACCCAGGTGACAGACTAATTTAGCCCGCAGCAGTTTTACGACTTTGCCGGCAAAAGCATTTGCCCAACATCACAGCGTGCGAAATCACGGATAGTAAGACATATAAACTTCATTCAAAAACACCAACCCGGTGCTAGACCGTAATGAAGGGCAAACTTCACTTTACTGGTTTTTATTCTCAAACGCGGAAACTGATGTTTAACTTCTTCGGAAGCGGCTGGAAGTCCTTTATCTTTCATTACTTGCTGAGGACACTGGCTCGCACCGAGGCCGCCGAGCAGCGGCCGGTGGGAAGGCAGCCTCGGCACTCACGCCGAGAAGCCGGGCGCCCATTTTGCACTTTATTTACTGCTGCGTGCAGTTTTCCTTCCCAGATATCCCATCTTCTCCGCCAGCCTTCCGGGAAGGCGCCAAGCGCCTTTCCCAGGAGGCGCCGGGTCCCGCTCCCCTCAGCCGGTTTGGCGGGAGACGGGCGCCGCTCGCCCCATCCCGCCGGACAGTGGCGCCCCCCGCCGGCAGGAGGCCGCGCAGCACCCCACGGATACGAGCGCTGCGCGGCCCGTTCGGCCGATGGGCTTCAAATCGGCGCTCTAACAACCCGCGGGAGCCGCCGCTTCCCGGCGGGGCGAGCAGCGATCCCTCGCGGCGGC
>NC_031770.1:56751352-56807444 GCF_001522545.3 Parus major | reverse complement strand
GGCGCCCGCGGAGCTGGTGGCGGCAGGCGCGGAGGTGGCGGCGTTTCGGCCCCGCTCGATGTGAGGCGGAGCGCGGCCCAGGCAAGCGGCGTGCGAGGGGCGCGGGGCCTCCGCGCCGCGGGCGGGAGGTGAGTGGCCGTGCGAGCGCTCCGCCCCGGCGGGACGGAAGGACAGGGCAGCCCGCGGTCCCGGGGTGCCGACCCTCAGCGGCGTCTTCATCCCACACCTCAGGCGCGGGGGGGAGGAGCGGAAGCACTTAGAGCCATTTTGTTCGAGGCCCCGAAGCCCGGCCTGGCTGCGCGGCCGGGATCTTCCTCCCCCAGCCTTGGGCTGCCGCCGCGCCCCGGCTGCGGGAGCCGTGTTTATCGCTTCCCTTGTGGAAGAGGAGCGAGGGCGGCGGGGCGGGCACTGCTTGGGCTGGGGGGCGGCCGCAGCAGCTGGGTCTGTCAAACACCTGCGGCCCGCGGGTCGGGGGGCGGGACCCCCGCGGTTGCTGAGGCGAGCGTGAGGGCTGACCGGTTACGGCGCTACTGTGAGGCTTTTCTTTTTAAAAATCAAAAGGCTCCTCAATACGAGAAAGAGGAGTTGCTGGAGGGGGTCCAGAGGAGGGCCGCAAAGATGATTTGGGGTCTGGAATATTTCTGTTGTGAGGAGAGACTGCGTGAACTGGGCCTGTTTACTCTAAAAAGAGAAGAGGCTTTCATCGATACGTACAAATATCCTAAAGGCGGGTGCTATCATAAAGTGAACGGTGCCAGAATCTTTCAGTGGTACCCAGCGGCGGGACGAGGGTCAATGGCCCTAAACTAATAAAACAAGAAGTTTCACCTCAACATGAGGAAGAACTTGTTTACGTTGAGGGCGGCAGAGCACTGGAACAGACTGCTGTGATGGTGCATTCCCCCTTAACTCCTTTCTAGGCTGCAGTGTGATCTGAGAAATTTTTGAGCAATCTCAAGTACACTCATTCAGAACATCTGCCCAGGCAGGTCGTGGAGTCTCCCTTTCTGGAGACGTTCAGAACCCACCTGGACACGTTCCTGTGTTATCTGCTCTAGGTGAACTTGCCTTGGTAGTGAAGTGGGGGTGGTTTTTATAATCCCCAGAGGTTCCTTCCAACCTTACCGATTCTGTGATTCTGTAAATTATATGTTTATATATATATGCAAACATATATACATGCTTTGGGAGCTGGGAGCCCATACTGGGGTTTTCCCCATGGAACTCATTCTTCATATCATTAAAATAACTCGATTCGGGTATAACAAGTAAAGCTGCATACCTGATTCAATTACTTTTGTTCATTGAGTTTTTTTAAAAAAGTTTTTAAATCCTGTGTTTTATAAACTTTGTAGAAAAAGGTGTGTGGGCTTCTTCCGGAGTTACTAAAATAAAAATATGCTTTCCCCATTTCACATCTCTTTTAATTGAAACTGCCGTAGAAACCTAAAACCTAGAGTTTTCCTAAAAATTCTTTTGGTGCCTGTGGCAGTGTTATTCTAAGTATGGAATATGGTTTTATGTTGCTTGCTGCCAGGAGCAGATATGCAGAAGGAGTGTGGCAGCCACTGTTTCTGCAAAATCATGAAAGTGCTTAGTTAGGATAGTACAGTTAAGCTGTTCATAATATAATTCACAAAATACAATCGTGTTAATTCCAGTCAGCTATGCAGGAATGTTGTTTACATTGATTCTTTTTATTGTAAAAAGTGACACTTCATCATGGTCTTGCAAGATACTTCTGATAGGGGTAGGAGAGAGATGATCTCTTAGAGGAGTTCCAAGTGATAAGAAGCATCTCTTAGTGCACAGTGCTGGAGAAGTTACTGTATTAGATTAAAAGAATGAACGTTTCAGTTGCGGTTGCTTTCTGTAGCATACAGATTGACCTGCTCATTAACATAAAATTAAGGCAAATCACTGTGACAGTTGCTGTAGCCAGCCTGGCACTGCTGATATCTTTGAGAAACAGAGCAGTTTCTGAGCACAATGATAGCAGTGTACAACAGTAATAAATGTGTAAGCTTCTGTTAAGTTACTCTGGCTTCTCAAAAATCTGTTGCAAGGTGAAATTCGTACGTGTGGAAAGAGCATTAAGTGTTTATCTATAGATATTATCAACCTAACTTTTCCAGAGTAACCTACAGAATATTTTTTAGTAGTGTATTTTTATTTTATAATGTGTGGTTCTATCGTGGCAAGTAATAATAAGTGGCAGTAAGGCAGTAACTTCTGTGATGCAGTGGCCCATAACTTCAGTCTTTCATGCTCTTGTCTGAAAGCAGGAGGTGTTTTTGTAAATGGTGATGTGCTGGGTGTAGAGGTTAGAGTAGCATGGTCTGGTGCTGGAATTGTGTGAGGTCTGGAGATGCAGTGTCGCCTACATTTGGATGGAGGATCAACCTTTGCTTTCTTGTAGTCATGAATGTGGCAGCAGTCACATGTTTATAATTGCTGTATGCTGCAGCAGGGGTTACTGGCCAGGTTTTTGGGGAAAATTCACCTTTTTTGGCATTTGTGTGCTTCTGGTACTTTTTTGAGGAACACACATGTAATGACTTGACATGTGTGCACCATTTAGTCAGTGTTAGCTGTAGTTGTTTGACATCTGAAAAGCATCTTTCTCTCTGTCAGGAACTTAACACCAGCTGAGATCTTCAAGGCTACTTCCAGATTCCAAAGGAATTAAAAAAATCTAAAAATCTTGGGAAAAATTACAGTGGGGAAGGTAGGCAGCCTAAATACAGGGGTCACAAGTATTCCCTCTCTAATCTCAAGTTACTCTGAATGACTGAGTTGGGCACTGGCAATTTCTATCAGTTCCCTCTTACGCTTGTATTTTATATTTAAGATATATTTTTGGTAAAACAGTCTCAAATAAGGATCTGCATGCAGAAGTTCAAGCAAAGTGCTTGAGTAACTTCTTGTGAGTGGAAGGAGAAGGGGGTGGGAGTAGAGGGGACCTCCTAGTTTAGGGAAGCACGTATGTGCCTGTGCGTTACTAAGCCTAGCAACAGGAAGCTGCCATTCGTTAGTGAGATGCCTCTTCTGAATGTTTTCTTTCTGTGGGTTCTAATGTCAGTATTTATTATAGGAAGGGAGTGTGAGTGTTGATTGTTTTGCATGTTGTTAACCACGACCTTGTTTGGTAGGGTGCTGTGTAGTTGTCAGTGGTGTTAGTTAGTGCAGGTTGAAAAGGCTCGGCTTTGTTGGAAAGTATTTGCTTGTCTTACTAACCAGCAGTTTGGGATTTGGAAAAGTTAAATTGGTGCATTGTGTGTCATTGTGAAAATACTAAGGTAATCCATAAAAATCATTGGGAAAATAAAATATCTTCTCCCTAAGAGCATTGTTTCTTTAAAGCTAAAGTGTTCACAACCAAAGAGTTGACACATCCTTTCCCTGCTATATGTATGGTAGCAGTTTTACAAGCTTGTCAGCTCTTAATATTATATGCAACTTTTCTAGTGTAAAGCATACTGCAAATATACATGCCTCCAGCAAACCTTGCATTTATTGTAACTTGAATGCCTGTAAGATTTAGGAACTCAGTATTTTTTACATAATCATAGTTGTAGAAAATACTGTGTATTACTCTTTTGAGATAAGGAAGCATGTCCTGTAAGTCAGGGCAGTTTGAATATTTAAAATAGCAAAATACAGTACTCTTAATGCTCTGTATGCACTAAAGGAATTCAGTTTGATGGTCTATCAAAGCCATTTATTTTGCATATTACTTTTCCTGAAAATATTCACATGGGTTTTAAAATAACAGTACTTCCTGTTTATTAGAATCTTACAAGAGTAAGTACTTGCAAGAACATGTTGTAATGTTCACAAATTATCCTCTTTTATTCCAAAGAGGAGGCGCAGTAGTATAAATTGCTTTCCTCAGACCCTCATTATCCTTTACCTTGTAAAATACAACATTCCGTAGATGTAGACATATACTAAATGTCAGTTTGATACAAAGTTGGATGGTTTTGATTAGTTAAATAGCAAGAATTGATTACAGGTTGGCTTTTTAGACATAAGTAGAAAGTTTGAGGTAGCTTTTAGAAAAATGCATCTGACTATATCTAGATTACAGGAGCAAACATGTCATAGTGCTGTTTTGTACTCTGGTGCTGCATTGTGTGGAACCAACATTTCAGTGGTGTAATACTGCAAATTAAAACAATTAAGGCTAGAAGTACAAGTTTCTGACTTGTTCAGTGTTCCTTTTACACTAGAAACTACACTAAATAAAACTCCTTTTTTTCCTCTCCCTTCAGAGTTCACAATGACAAATGAAGAACCTCTCCCAAAGAAGGTATGTGTTTTTAAAATTACTTGTGGCTTCACTCTTCCTGGTCATCGGGACAGCTTGATAAGTTATGCTTTTCTTTTTGCGTCATAGGTTCGCCTTAGTGAAGCAGATTTTAAGGTTTTACCTAGAGATGAGCTTATCCTAAGGTAATGTAAAAAGTGTTTTTTCTGTCTCAACATTTTAGTGAACTTCCAGTGGAAGATATGTGAATTTACTCTTCCATTGTCTTTTAACATCCTTGTTCTGAAAAACAGTTTTACTTGTTTCATGATGCATCTCCTCTGTAAAGTTCTCCTCTTTTCCCAAGTATTTTTATTTGTAGTTTGGGAGGGAACACTTTTTCACAAGAGGCAAAATCCTTACTGGTAGTTTGTAAAACATGAGTGTGAGTGGGTTTTTTTATTCACTCATAACTATAGAAGATACAATTGCTTACATTCCTTGATAGATAGCAAGTTATTTTAAACATCGGAAAAATGTCAACTCTTTACTTCTCCAGTACTTTTTACATTTAATCAGTCCATGCAGTTTTCTTCTCAGCATATTTGGCTATTAACAGAAAAATGTTACTGAAGTTTTCATCACCTAGAACTTCAATAAGGAAGACCCTGGCCATCTTTTAATTTTAGAAAGCATCTGTGTAACCATGGAAACAGTTGCAGGGAATTCTGTTGCACAGACCACCTGGTTAAAGAAATCACCCCAATCCACTTGTCTCTGTGTGCCTGAATTTCAAGATTTGTAAACCAGGAGCTATCCAAATGAGCCATCTGTGGGGCATTTGTTTATCTGCTGGAGTAGTCTGTGCATTTTGGTAAACATTAGTTCTTGGCTTCTTGTACACCGAGTTTATTAGCATTTATTAGGGTTTCAAGGTAAATTTTGCTGTTTCATAGAACAAAGACTGAACTGTGTAGCAACACAGGGTTGCATATACAACGCTTTGTATATGTGGTGATCAACTACCTCCCTTCTGGACAAGCTATCCTGCCAGCTACTTTTGGGTTGACAGTCTTTTCCAGGGAGTAAACGCAGTCTGTCTCCATATATTTAAAACTGGTTTCTGTCTGCCTCCGAGTATCCAGGCTTTTGGGTTGTAAAGAAAAATGTATTTAAACAGAAGAAGTGCTTCTTTCATAAGTGGTTTTGGCCTTGTGATCCTTTTTATAAAAGTTTCTATACTCAAAACTTGGCAGTAGTAAACTCCTAAGTCTCCGAAGCTGTGCCCTTACTTCCTGCAATAAAATTCATGTGAAAATATCAAAGTGTAGATTCTGTGACGCTTTCTAACTGATAATGTGAAAACAAAAAATGTCTGTCAGTTGTAATCAGTTTCTGTAACTTGCAATGATTAGTTGCTACCATAGAAGAGATGAATTTCCAGCACATATTCAGGAGAGAATGGGGTGTAATACACCCAAGGAGGTAAAGAATGCCAGCAGCTCACCTGTGTTAATGAGGAGGAAGAAGGGAATTTGCTAATGACAGCTGTGTTGCTATTGAATAATCATCTTAGTGTGAATAAAAACTGACATGCTCTCAAAAAGAGCACTTGATGGATTTAAGGAGAATAACTTCAATATACCCAGAAAAGGAAATTTAAATTGCATTTTGGTCATGTCTATTTTACTAGTTTGCATTGATCAGTCTTTCAAACATTTTTTTGTTTGGGGGCAGATTGATGGATTTCTACTAAGTTCACCTCTAATTGCGATTTCACAAAAAACTAACAATTATTACACTAACTGCTGGCTTCACTTGTAGGCTGGAATGACATATTATTACACATATTTTAGCGAATGTCATTTCTATTACTTTGAGACATAGAAAAGCATGTGTTGACCTCTAGGTTGTCTTAAGATTTGGAATGTATTTTTTTGGTCCATGCCTCGGTGAGGCAAATGCTTTTTGAGACAGACGTGTAATGATCTTTTAGGTAGTAAATCACCATTGCTGTACAGTTACAGTGATGAAATACATAGATAGAAACGATTATTCTCTTTTTTTGTCAGTTTCTGTGCCACGAGTCCAAATTTTACTGTTCTTTTCCAAGAAGTACATAATTCAGGTTTGCTCAACTTTTGTTGACAAAATATGAGCAGGACTAACACAGAGGCTTTAGATCTGACCTTGAATTTCTGCTTGTCTCATGACTTATTGCTGTGGACTCACCTTAAACTTTCCCCACTCTAATGCAGCAGTTACTTAGCATGACTGTAGGAGCTTCTGAGAGAAAGAAGAGCCAGGAGCATGGTAAAGAAATACTCTGTAGATCATAGCTAAAAATCTGATCAGTATTGCCCTGGTCATTTAGCTGAGCAATTAGCTGGTAAAACACTGAAGCACTCCAATATACACAAGCATTTCTGAGGAAATAGAGTGCTTTTACTAAACTTCAGTCGACTGGGACTTAGAGCCAGTCATTTTTGGAATGGCCTGGGTACAGTGTGTGTCTTAACCCCTAAATGCTTATCATTTGCTGCAAACCCCAAAGCTCAGCATAAAATAAGAGTGCTTCAAGAAAAAGTATTTAGGACTTTGTCGCTTCAAATTACTTCCATAAAGACTGCTTAGTATTTTTAGAGAATGAAGGGAATTAAGTAACTGACAATGCTGCTCAGTTACCTTCCAGTTCTTGTGAGACTGTAAGTGATCCCTTGAATGCAGAACAGGTTCAAAAGTATCTTTGTAGTTCTCCTGTCTGGTTTTGAATGCCTTTCCAAGTAGAACTTCAATGAAACTCTTCAGGTTATTAATTTTGAACCATCAGATTATGAACATAAACTACCATATTGAGTGGAAAGCAAACTGATGGGAGAAAAAAAATCTAGCTTTTAGCCTTTGTCATTCTTCTGCCACTCATATTCACTGATGAGCTGCTTCAGTCTGCTACAGGTGTGCTGGAAGGCATGATCTGGGGCAAGGAAGTCAAGGATCTGGTTTTGTTCCCTCCCAAGATCTTACCCATTCCTGGCCTATTGGTGAGGGGGGAATGCTACAAAACATGCCTTGATGATGCATGAGCAGTTCTAGCAGTGGCTGAGACACTGGTATGTTACCAACACCATCCTAGCTATGAGTGCAAAGCATAGCACTACAAGGGCTGCTGTGGGGAAAATTATCTCTGTCTCTGCCAGACCCAGTACAAGTTGCTTCAACTGCAAGGGTTACCAGGTTTTTGACAAAATGCCAGATCTGAATAGTTACGTTTTCTAGAATTGTTGGTAGGCATACGAGTTGAAATCCATGACATGGCCTAGTGCCATCTAGATTTTCTTTTCCAGGAGTTTAGTTCTTGCCTAAATACTAGCAGTTGTTGAGAGGTGACTTAGAAGTCTACAACATTCTTGGTGACCATGGGCTACGTGGTTTGCTTGTGGGTGGTTATTTTGGGGTGTTTTTTTTGGTTTGTTTTTTTTTCAGTTAATGGTCTGGCACATCTACTTGTGTTTCATGTCCTCAATACGCTTCCTTTGTATAGTGCTTCTGTTGAGGAAGTGTGAGGGTGTCATGATTTTGATAGAATTAATGGGTTTGGACTGTGAGCTGTAACTTAAAAGTCAAGTAGTCCTGTTTATTTGAAGACCAACTGTTTATTGCGTGTAATTTTCTAATGTAAAATTAGGTTATATCTTTCTAGATTAGCTGTTCAGTAGACCATTTCAGTTTTACTTCTGGGAGATGAAATCTCCTGAACTAACATAGAATTTTTAATGGTCAAATTTAAGGGTTAAGTATGAATACTACTGCTCTCTTTTACAGAGTTTTGAGAGTTTGTTCATGCTGTTGTCATGTTTAGCTGAAGTGTTGTAAAAGTTTTGATGTTGCTTGAAGGAAGAGGTCTCATACTTCCTTTTCCATAATGTGATCTTGCTTGCTGTTACAGATCCCTGATGCTTTTTAGGTCCTTTAATGTACTGTTTGAATTCACTACATAATCCAAATTACCTTGAGGTAGATTTTATAGTTTCAATTAAAGTAGAAGTATAGGTTACAGAGTTCAAATAGAGCAGTTGTGATGAATCTGGCATAAAATACATCTCAGGGAGAGAGGTAATTGGGAGGAGGGAACAAACACCTTTTTCTGTAGTGATAAGCTGTTAGATTAATTTTCTTTAAAATGTGCAGTTGTACCATCATGGAGAACACACAGTTAGGTACAAAGTGCTACTTTAAAATCCCAAAACACTGCTGTGAATTTTTTTTCATAAAGCATTTCATGCTAAACTTACAGCTGTAAATCATTGGGATATTTGCTACTGATTTGGTAGTTTGTATAAAATTTAGTGCTGTTTTTAAGTGATGTTTTTTGACCGTGAATGAATTGCCTAAATAGCATGTTTTCAAAGAGTTATTAAACTGTTTGGCTTATGGATATGAATATAATCAGGGAATGGTGTTAACCTGAATGAGCTGATACAACGCTTAACCTAGGCTGCTATTTCTGGTGTTATAATACACTTTTGCTTGTCCTGTTCACTTGGTAACATACTTAATGTTGTATTTGTATCACAGTTTGTTACTGAATTTTGTTTGAATTGCTCTATGAGAATAAGATGTATATAGGGTACTGCACAAAGATGACAAAATAAGTAGTGTTTGATCCTAGTATTTGTGTAAAATAGTGATTTTTAAGATGTCAATTTCATGTGTTGTAATGCACAGCTACCATTTTATTCCTCTGAGATGCAAAGCAGATTTAACTATTTCCACTATTAAAAGCTTTTTTTTTTAAAACTGGAATTCGCTTTTGTGCAGTTGTGTAATTCCATCCTGACGTTTTCTGATTATGGTATCACTGTGAGCTCTGAAAGCTTAGGAATGAGATGCCTTGATTTAGTAAACAGAACTTCAGAAAATTCTTTTTTTTTTTCTCTTTGTATCTGCAACAGGTGGAAACAATATGAAGCATACGTGCAAGCTCTGGAGGGCAAGTACACAGACCTTAATTGTAAGTTAGCTGGGTTTCAAAGTGGTGCAAATTACCAGAATGTATAAAGCAGAGTGATCAAGTAATGTATGTGCTTTCTAAAGGTCCTAAAAATGAGAGATAATGATCTGTTATGTCAGTTACTTGTCAGGAAAAGAGACCCTGTTTTTTCTACATTTCTAAGTTTTCAGTCTCTCCCAGCTTTCTTACCAACTTCTTCTGCAGTTGCAAATTTATCCCACCGTCTAAAAAGTCTTTATTTTTGCATCTATAGGACACAGACTGTGGGCAAGGGAAAGCTTCAAAGCATAACCCCATAAATAGATGTACTTTCAGAACTTTACCATTAGAAAAGGAAACTTTATCTACTGGAATACTCCAGGAATGTCTGTGCCTTTGGTAATATTCCAGGACTATAAGACTGGGAGGGGAAATAGTGCTTAGAGGTAAATGTGTAAAATGTGTCCCCAAGGATTATTTGATCTGATCAGGCAAATTTGATTGTCCTTCTTATATGGTCATTAAAACTTGAACTTTTGGAAGATAACATGGGGAAGATACATTACTCTGAAATGAGAAAATATGAATACATTCTGGGAGTGACTGAGCAGCCCATCCTAAGTCACTTTTAAAAGTTATGTTGGCAGCTAGAGATAGTATATTTCCTGTTTTCACCTTTTCAGTCTGTCCTGAAGACCAAGACACAGTCTAAATACTTAGAGATATAGTACCACTGAGTTTGAAGGGTATTTTTCTGTCAGTCCAAATGGATGTCTTCTCTTTTGCTGTTGTTACATCCTTCTACTGCTGTCTCATAATGTTTTGGGTTTTGGAGAGACTGAAATACAGCAAATGTGGAAACAGGTGATTCCATTCACATCTCAGACTGTCTAAACATGGATAAATAAGTTGTTTCAACATTCCTTGTTTCTTGATCTTGGATACAGTACAGGCTGTAGTAATCAGTGTTAATGAATTATCTGCAAAGATTTATTTAGAAACCATTGTCCTGAAGCAATTTGTGATGTTCAAGTTACATTCATGTCTGATTATTCTCAAGAAATTAGAAAAAAAAATGAAAATCTATATTATTAAAATTTTTCATTGTTTTCCATGTGACAAGTAGCAGAGTGAATGTATACAGTTGGTATAAGGTTACTTGCATGTGTTTTTGTTTAAGTAATTTGGAAATGTGCTGCCTTTTATGCATTTCTTACATAAACTTTCATAAATGTCCATGGATCAGAATTCTAGTTGTGACAGAATGTTCTCAAATGTATTATTGTTTGCTCATGGAGTGTTGAGACCAGTTTGAGGATTGCTATAAACAGCACTGTTTTACAGACTGCAGATTGGTTTTTGTGAGAGTACAGACTTTATTCTTCCACCACCCTGGCCTCAGCTTTTCTTACGTGTATCTGGGCAGCTCCAGCTTCCCAAGTTTCAGACTGCAGGTTGTAATAATATTTGGTTAAGCAAGCAGTTTAAAAGTGATTTCCTATATAAATATCTTCAAAATTTTAGTAAGTCTTAAAGAAGGACCAGGAATATGGATTTAAAGCCACTTGTTGTCAAGCTTTTCTAATACTTAATGATAGTTTGTTTTGTTTATGATGGTTATAGACATGACTGTAAAAGGTGTAGCTGTTTGACTTCTGTTTATGAATTTGGTTTTTAGATTCTTTTTGCTATCTTTTAAAAGCTTCCTATAGAAGGGTATGCTAAAACATGCTTTCTCTATGTTCTTGCACGTGTTAGCTAACGATGTGACGGGGCTGAGAGAATCTGAAGAGAAGTTGAAACAGCAGCAGCAAGAGTCTGCCCGAAGAGAAAATATTCTGGTGATGAGGCTGGCAACTAAGGAACAGGAGATGCAAGAGTGTACTGTAAGTACTTAGAAAGGGATAAGTGTGTTCAGACGGTTGCAGCAATATCAGCTGTTGAGCCAGTGCCGATGTGCTGTGTTTTTTTGTATCTACACCATTACATTTTCTGTTTAAAGACATGGCAGGGTACTTCAGCTTTCATTGAATTAATAAAGATCACTCCTTAAAGTTTGGGGATTTTTTAATATTAGTTATTTCTGTTGATTTTCAGTAGCAGTTGTGATTGGAAAGGCTTTTACTTCAAGCTAATTCTTGCATATATTCTCTTTTAGCATTTATCTACGGTATATATCTACAAAAATGTTACTTCTGAGTGTCATTATAAAGTCAGGAACAAATAAAAATGTAAGGATATGACTGAGTTTACTTGGTTTCATTTAGGAGGTTTTAGGCTGATACTTACATTGCCTTTGGATAACAAGGTATATGTAAGCTGTCTGGATAGGTGAAGTTGCTACTTTTGAACTTCAGCAGATCTGCTTAATTTGTAGTGTTCTGGTTACGTATTTTGTTGATCTTTATTTATTCTTTATTTCTGGCTGGTTTTTGTGACTTTTACATCTGTATTTAGTTTTGGTTTCTTGGAAACTGTCTCATTTTGGATTACCTTAATGTAATTTTCATTCTGCTAGAATCTGACAGTTTCTGAGGGGATTGTAAAAAGTTTATTGCTAGTTTTGGTAATATACTCTTCAGAGCTTCTCTTATGAGAAATACAGGCTCTGTGCAGAACTAATAACTAGTGTTGTAGCTTTCCTTTGCTTTTTAAGTCTTCCTTTCCTTTTTACCTGGAGTTTTTCAGAGCTGTCAGGTATAGGTATAGTAGTATGACTGAGCTCAGTACACAGTACTTTCACTGTTCTTAAGACCATAAGATCATTTTAGTTCACAGTAAATAGTATGATAAACAGGAAAAAAATAAAGGGGATTATGCTTACTTTGCAGTGGCAAAAAATGAAGCCCAGAATCCCTGAGGTTGGCAGAGACTTGCAGTTTCAAGTCCAGCCTGCCTGTTCACAGCAAGGTCTGTTGGACCAGGTTACCCAGGACTGTGCACTAGTGGCTTTTAAGTATCTCCTAAAATGTAGACTCCAAAATTCTTTGGTGACCTGTGCCAGTGTTGAACTGCTGACGCAGTAGAATGTGTTCCCTTATGTTTAAGTGGAATTCCCTGTGCTTCAGTTTGTGCCTATCACCTTCTGTGCTTTCAGAGAGCACCACTGGCTTTGCTTGCTTTACTCCCCATCAGGTATTTATGCACATCCCTAACATCCTCCAAGCCTTCTCTTCTCCAGATTGAGCAGCCCTAACACTCAGCCTCTGCTTGTGTGTCACATGCTCCAGCCCCTTAATCAGCCTCATGGCCCTTCACTGGCCTCACCCTCATATATGTGTCTTTCTTGTGCGAGGATGTCCAGATAGGGACGCAGTACCCCAGATATCTCACCAGTGCTAAGTAAGAGGAAGGATCTCCTCACTCAGCCTGTTGGCTGCACTCCTGTTAATGTGGCCCAGGATGCCAGTGAAGATCTGTACTGCAACACTTTCCTAGTTGTAAGGGTACAGTATTGGTCCTGCTCCAATTGTGAAGTTTTACTGATAAATTCTGCTATGTGGAACAGCAGTAATAACAGGTTGGTTTTTTTTTTCTTTTGAACTTCTAAGCATATACCTAAAGCAGTAAGTACTAAAAATAAATAAATAAAAAGAAATGTAAGGTTTTCACCAAAACCAAATTTGTGTGTACTGTATTTTCCTTTCTTCCTCCCTTGAAGTCATAAACTTCAGGTATTTAATGCTTTGAATTTGACAATATCATGAGAACTATAGGGGTTTTTGGCTGCACTTTGTTAGATGTTTATAGCTGCATAATCTTTCCAGAATATCTGTTTAGAAGAACTTCTGAAAAGCTTTGATTTTCAGTGTACTTTAAAAAAGAAAAAAGGGTGGGTAACAACCTGCCAAAAAGAAACAAAAAACAGACAAGTGCCCACACACTTATGTGGCTTAGATTTCTCCTGCTCCTGACTCAAGAATTACACCAAGGATGTAATGTCCATAGTATATGGAGGTAGGAAGATCCTTGAAAAAGAGGTGTAAAATGGATACACTATAGGTGTATAACTGAGACATTTTCACCTTTATATATTTTGAAGTTTAAAAATGCACATAGTTTTAAGAAGTTGTGAAGGACTAGGCTTTACTAGAGAGTGTTTTTTCCACTACAGTAACAGTAGAAAAATACATCATGTTGGATAAATGGGGAAAGCTAAGATACAGGTTGCTTAATCATGTAGTAAACTATTCATCTTGTGATGCCATTTGACGTGCCTGATTTTAATCTATAAAATAATTTTTCCATGTTTTTATTAGTTAGTCTTTTTATAGTCCACACTTACATGTAAAGTACATCAGTAACATTTATATGTAAGCCTTCAATGTTCCCTGTCACATTTTGCTCAGAAGGACTGAGCATTTATGGTGTCTAGTTTCTTGAAAACTACAGATGTGTTTTTGGGACATTTTCTTTCAAATTTACTGCTTTCAAATTTAAATGGTTAAAAACTTAATACTGTGCCACATTCAGCTGGTAGTAGTTGGAAAATACTGAGTTTTCTGATTACTTGTGTTAGAACACCTTGCTTACTAAAGTACACTAGCTCCGTTTTAAAATAGGGTGTGATGAGCTCTGTTTTGGTGTTTCAGTTTTCACCCTTTTTTAAAATAGTAGCTTTTTAGTGTGCTTTCAGTTTATGAAAGTCACCAGCTGTCATCTTTAAAGTGTAGGTGTGCATGTCAGAGTAGCAGTAGCGGAATCATTGCCCTTACTCTGTGTTGGTGCTGTTTTTGAAGAGACAAGATGCG
The DNA here is from genome assembly GCF_001522545.3 of Parus major. Classification (NCBI taxonomy): domain Eukaryota; kingdom Metazoa; phylum Chordata; class Aves; order Passeriformes; family Paridae; genus Parus; species Parus major. The sequence continues at coordinate 56,793,454 of NC_031770.1, read as the reverse complement.
AGGGGAGTGTATAACTCCATTCTCTCTAGTGCTCTGTGCTGAGTCTAGCAAGAAAATATATGGATTTCTTCAGAGCCATCAGCTTAGTAAAAGTCTGTGACAGGTACCGCAGTGTTTCTCTGTGGTTTTAGGGTGATTAAGGGCTACCTAGAAGTTCAGGCGTTTAACATCTTGTGTGCCTTGTTTTCAGCAGCAGCCTCAAGCTACCTTTCCCCCAGCAGGAACAACCCCCTAGAAGTGGTTGCTCCTTTTAGGGAAGTGTGGGTAAGATGATATTGGCTATGGTTTCTACAATAAAGCTTTATTTCTGCCAGAGGTGGTAGTAAAGTTAATGCTACTTCAGGCAAGGGCCTTAACCTCATTCCAGGCTACCGCACAGTTACTGAGTCAGTAAGTGGGCAGAAATTTGTAAATACTTGCTGCTCAAATATGATTTTCATGGAAAAGATCTACAAGAGATGACAATGGGTGGAACTTTCTGTTGGTGCAGTTGGAGTGTAGCACTAGATAGTCATTACTCTTATGGCTTAGGTTACAGCTCTGTTATGTTTTTTTCTCTTCTTAGTTGTGCACTTCATTACTTCCTACTCCTTCCTTGTAAGAAGGATATAATGTTGATCTGACTTAGATTGCTTACACTTTGTCTCAGGCACCTGTAATCTGTTTTGTAAATTCTTCATGTTTAGAGGCTGTTCTTTGTAGCTGTTTTTGGATGATGATTGCAGCTGAAGGCATGCAGCTGTTTTCAAGAATGTGAGAACTAGAGGGATTGAAAATGTTATTGTCTGTCTTTAACTAAAAGATAAAAATGCACATAAACAAAACCTCACACAGCCTGATGTCCTCTAAATAGACTGCTTTCAGTGCTGTCCTGCATTGGGTTGAAACACAGAGAAAGCTGATAGCAAGATTTTTGTGTTTGTGAAAATTACCTCTACTTGTCTGTCTGATGGGCTTTTGAAAAATACTAGCTAGTGTATGCTTTCATGTCTGGGAATATGAACAGTCTGTAGGCATTTCAGGTGTTAGAGTGGGCATTCCCTGGGGTTTAGCATTGGGCATGACTATTCCTGTATGTTCACCTGTAGCCTGAAGGCAACAGGCAAACAAACTCTCCTGTTCTCTAACCGTTACCACCTGGAATATCAATGGGAGGTGACTCATACTAGAAAGTGGTTAGAGGGAGCAAGAATGTGAGGTTTGGACTGGCTAAGCAGGATGACAAAATTAGGAAATCGGCAGACAAGGAAAGACATTTGGGCTTGCTTTGGGAGCAGGTCATACTGGGAGGAGGATGCTAGGTCTTCATGGATGAAGAGCCTGGCAGATGGGAATTCTGGAGTTAAATACTGGAGAAAGCACTTTGGTGGAGGGATTAAGAAAATTTGAGTTGGAAAAAGTATAGAGGAAGAGAATGTTGTTGTTGTTTTTTTAAGTTTGGGGAGGGAATGAGCAAGGGTTGTTAAGCTTAAATAAGTTCTTTCTACTTATTTCATTGCTTCAGAAACGATGAGCTCAAGTCCTGTACGGGTGCCATCTGCTGGGCTCAAGAGTGCGAGCTGGAGAGACACCCATGAGATTGTCAAATAACTGGCACTGCACAGCATTGGCTGGGTCCTCCAGAGTGTTAAAGTATATTTCTGGTGTGACTGAGGAGCAGTGGCAGTAATTCTGTGTTCTAGTGATCCAGGGAATCTGTTACAATTTTTAGATTTAGTGGAAGAGGGAGGAATATGGGCCTTAGGAAAACAAGGAACATCAAATAGACTTCAATAACAATGAATAAAATTGATCCTTACTCAGTGAGTGATGTATTGTGCATTCAGTGAGGCAAAGGAATCGAGAGGTAAAATGCCATCCAAGAATTGTTAGCATTATCTTAATCTGTATTTCCTGTTTCTAGGTAGTGTTTGCATGTGGGTTCTTGAGTGTTTTAATTCTTGAAAATATTTATATGTAGTGCTTTATTCCTTTTATATTTCTTTTTGCATACGTAGAACTTTGTCTATTTAAAATCTAAAGTACGATGATTTCAGTTTTTTAAGTAGCTAAGTATTTTTATAATATCAAATTAATGTGACAAAGGCAATACTTCAGTTATTCTAGTACCTTTGAAACCACTTACTTGAAATAAAATCCAGGAGTTTTTGCTACTTAACTATATGTAAATTAAACCATGTTATACTCAATTAGAAGTGACTGAGGTTGCTCCTGCACACTGAATGTACATAGGACTTCTGTGCTTCCTCTTCACCACTGCTGTGTAAAGACCCCATGAGAGAGTAACTGCATGTACAGGAACATGGTGTGTCCCAAGGAAGCAAGAGTGCAGGGAGACTCTTGCCCTTTAGGGTTTGTCAGTGAAACTCTCTGCTCTCAAGTCTGGTTGCAGGACTGCCTGCATGGAAACAAACCATCTGACTTCCAGTTAATGTCTTTTAACATTGTTTACCTCTTGCTCATGAAGAAATGTGTGTGATACAGGGAGCATAATAAATTGAATTTAAGAATCAACACATTCTGTGCAGGCTGATGTGGTATTGGTGATTAGCAGGGTTCTAGACACGTACTTTTAGTACCATTTAAGTGATGGGATTAAAATTGAAGAAACTATTAATCTGAAGTTAATAAAAAAGTTAATAAAGTTAATAATTTATTTACATTCATTTTGAATAATAAATGTATTTAAAAGAAAACCTCTGTTTTCTGTGACTTCTGAATTTTTCACTATTACAAGTGTTCTAAACATACTAACTTGTATCTCCTTTGGCTTGTGGTCATGCAAGGGAATAAAATCCAACCAAAATCTGTTTTAATTGCTGTTAATATTTCTAAATTATTTTGTTTAAAAAAACACAATCTTGCATCATAAGTGACTATTGCAGTTGCAAAAACTTCAGAAGTTTCTAAAAACCTTTTTATTATTTGCTTGTAAATATTTCATGTCAAACTGTAATGGTCCTTAATAACTTCCACTGAAGTGGGAGTTAACTGTCTGTTTAAAGCAGATAATTATTTCCATATGCTCTTTGCTCCCCAGAAGGAGTGCAGGCAGATACAAAAGAAAGGGTGCATTCTAATTGCTTCTAATCCAGATACTGCTCAGACTAATGTAAATTGACATGTAGACAATAATTGGGGTCTGGAGGGAAATCTGCTGTGAAAGGTAAAGCATGAAAGGTGCTTAGGGGGCGTGGATGAGCAGACACATGGACAAGGGTTTGAGGCATGCACAAGTGATTCTTTTATCCTGTGTTTTTTGGGTTGCAGCATGAAAGAAGGCAAGCTACCTTGATAACTTTGGGGTAATGATTTGTATTGAAATGACTTGCAGTTCTTCTTTAATATTGTATGAATAACAGTATTTTTTTCTCATTTTATGCAGAATCAGATTCAGTACCTCAAGCAAGTCCAGCAGCCTAGTGTTGCCCAACTGCGATCAACAATGGTGGACCCAGCCATCAACTTGTTTTTCCTAAAAATGAAAGGTGAACTGGAACAGACTAAAGACAAACTGGAACAAGCCCAAAATGAACTGAGTGCCTGGAAATTTACGCCTGATAGGTAAACAAAACAAATACTCCCCAGTCAAGACTTCCCTGACAGTCCCACTACGAGAATGCTATGGTGGGACAGCCAAGTACTCGTTTCCACACCAAGACTCAGACGTTTTGAGGCAAAAGCCACATTCTTATACTGTCCAGCTTGTAATGCTTAATGTAAAACTTACCAGGTGAACCTTGTGTTTCAGCTTTTTTCTCCCCTTTGCTTCAGAGGCCTGACAGCGTCGGACTATTCTGAAGAAATGGCCATCTTCGAAAAAAATCTTTTCTAGAACATGTAGACATTTGCAAAATTGTTCTATTTGAAGAAAATAGAGGGAGAAACAGAAGTCTTAAGTCTGTGGCACACTGTGTCTACAGACAGTTTGGAGGAGAGAGAACCTAGAGATTATAAATCATGAATTGAACATGTAAAATTCCCGTAAAATGTAGAAGTGGAATATGCTTCGCTCTTAACCTTGAGCCTAGTGACTTAGAGACACTGTAAGTCAGTTTTGCCAATAAGACTGTGGACTTCCTGCTTGTTCACTGAACTGCTGGGTCAAAACTCGATGAGGTGAATTTTGCATTAAAGAGTTTACTTGCTAACCAGTTTTGAATAGCCACAAGAGTGCTATTTGATATCACAACAGTGGTAGTGTACACATTTGACTGTTTAGCCTTTGGGCTCTAGCACTTGATGCAGCCTTAAGTCACTGTTGCTAAATAATGAACTGTTTTCTGGATGGTTGGTAATATTGTGGACGCCTCAAAATTAGAACTGTACAAAAATGTACATTCCATCTAAATGCAGGTTTAAAATTGTCTGAAGCAACATATATTTGATCACAACTAGCATGTATAAGAAAAACTGGTTGTGATAAGAATTTCACTGCATGTTTTCATGCAGAAATGAGAATTTTTCGATCTTCATACTAAGAACTGATCTCAAATGCTTAATACAGAAGGCACAAGATGGCAACTGTCTTCAGTGTTGGTGGGGTATTTTTATTCCGTTGTACACCTGGGTTTTTTTGTATTGTGCTTCTCTATAAAATGTGCCTTGAAATAGTTGTAATACGTAGTTCAAGGAACACTTCTGGATATACTGTTGTATCGTGAAACTCCTGGGATGAACGAGAATTGAACAGGTTGTTATTTCTGCATTGTCTCGTTCGCTGCAAACGAAGTCAGTATTTTAACAAACCAAAAAAACCTTAAATGCATGCATTTTTGTTGGTGGATTCAGTGAAGGAGTTTTTGCTGCTCTATTGATGCCTCTGTTCTGTTGTCCCAAGTTACTTGTAAGAGTAGCAATCTGGGACAGTTGGGAGTGCACCTCTGAGGTCTGTAAAGCAAAATGTAGATTTGGTGTAGCATTTGTGTGTTTGTTTTCTCCCGTAGCAAATAGAGGTCTGTTTAGTAATCTGAGGTTTTAATTTTTCAAAACAGTTGGGCAACGTTTTATGACTCAGTTTAAAAAAATTAATTTTTAAATTAAAAAGACATTCAGCTGTCACAGAAGGTGATGTATTCTAACTGTTTTGGTGACTTCTATTAAGATGCCGTAACATAATTTTGATTTGGAAGTATCTTTAACTGTTTGTGCTTCAGGTGATTAATACGGGATCAAAGCGTATGCAGGTTTATTTTTTTTTGCATGAGTAATGACCTAACAGCAAAAAGAAAAATCCACAGAAAAATTTTACCTTTTTAAAAGTGATACATCCGGAATGATTTTGCTATAGCAGTATCTAAGATTTTATTGATCTAGCATCAAAACAGAGGTAAGACTTATATTAATAAATCGTTAATGTGTTACCAAGGCATTTGTAAAGCTTGCTATAATGTGTTGAAAGAAGCATGCCATGCAGATTGCTTATTTCTAACTTGGGAGTTCAGAAAATTATTTAATACATTTAGATACAGGTTGATGGTTTTCTAAAGTCCTCAGGCTCTGAATGTGTGAGTACAGCTGAGGAGAGATGAGTAACTTGCTACTTCCTTTCAAACTCAAGTGTCAAAAGAAAATGTTATTTCTGTAGCTGCAACATACCCTAATTTACATTATACAATTTTAAGTCAGTGGTGTGAATGTGCATAATTCATACATGCAGTGGCTGGAATATAGAAAGTTATAGTTATTTCCTGGTAAATTATTGAGGCTTTGTTAAATGGGTTAAGATTTTACTGCTTTTCATTTCTTGAAAGGTGAAGTAATAGGCTCATGTAAAATATTTGTAGGTGTTTTTTTATTCTTTGCATCTTGCCCCTCTCCCCCTTAATTGCTTTAATTGTCCATACTTGTACACAACTACTCATTTCATGGCATCTGGCCTGGTTTTTAGAAGAGGCAATGGCCCTATTCAGATCCTAAACTGATGTCCTTGGGGTGGATAACATGTTAACTGCAGCCCTAAGCAGAGTTAGTTCCGGACCTTAGTGTAGATAAGGCTGTGCAGCATAAACATTGCTGATGTCTGAAGGGGGAAATGAAAGGGCATGTAATCAAAGGAATGGTTATGCTAAGCCATTTTAACCATCATTAAGCAGAGTATAGATATGGAAAAAAATTAGTTGAAATGTCATTTTGCAGTAAGCCTAGTACAACAAACTTTAGTCTTCTGAAATTTAACCACTTATATTCTTACAGGTTTTGTTGCATGTATGTTCAAGAGGATTTGTGAAAACAATGCTGAACTTAGTTTTACAGATCATAGGAATTGTTTTAATAGTTAATGGATTTAATGCTCTTGAATATATTGTCCTTTTTGTAAATTGCAAGGGTTATTCTCTGCTAGTTCAGAACATCTGGAAAAATTCTGATGGGAAGAAATAGCATTATAGGTAACTATGCAAATTTCTATACAGGTAATAAATATTTTACATTTTGGCAGGAGTTAACCTGAAGATATTAATGGGATTCTAAATTTGTCCCAATTCCAAGGTAACTGGTACTTCCTGATTCTGCAGTTGATGTTGGTTTGTGAAGAGAAAAACATTAAATGACTTAAGCATTGTAAACTTTTTCTACTTGCAGTAATAATGAATACAGTAACAGGAATTTGCCAATGGCTAAAAATCATGTCTGCCTAATAACTTTTGGGATCTGTCACATTGGTTATCTCCAAAGTGGTCCTGCTTTGCACAGAATGAACATCTCTAAGGAAACTTGCATCTTAAATGTGCGACTTGGACTGTATTAGGTCGGCACAATTTAAACTTCAAGGACCTGGCATTGGACATCACATCAAGAAAGAAAACAGGCTGCTGCCTTTAGCAGATTTTCAGGCCTCCAGGACTTTACACAGCCAGATTCCTTCTGGAGCAGCCCATCTGAAAGATTTGGGAAAGTCAGTTGAAAAATGTTAAATGGGGCAGAGTTGGCAGAGAACTTAAAAGTTGTTCTAAGACTTGAGTGCTCAGAAGGTAGTTGATAAGGAAATTGCTGTTTTAAATTCTTCTGGTTGGGTATTTTGGTTGCAGGAGAGAACTGTGGCTGTGATTGTAGCAGAAATTTCCTGTTCTATTTTTTTAATCCTCAATTTCTTTTCAGTATTTGTCACTTGTTTAAAAGCATATAAAAAATTAAATGACCTTCTTGGTCTTGAAAAGTAACGCAAGTCTTGCTATTGAATTCACAATAAAACTGTTTAAGTTTGGGGGTTTTGGCAGAGCTTACACTTCTATAGAAAAGAAGACAGCTTCATTATGGTGCTGAGCCTATTAAAAGAACTGTTTGGGGATGCTATCCTGACCTGGCAGACTAAGAGTCCTAAAGGACTTTAATTTTTCTTTCGTGGAGTCAGCTGTATTGCCTATATATTAATTTGCATACTACTTCCTATAATGCTTTACAATGAGATTTTTATCATGAAGATTAAAGATGTGTAATGGTACCAATTTAGTAAAGAAAATCTTGTCAGTTCCTACCTGTTTCACATTTATTTTAGAAACTGAATGTCCTGATGATCATTATTTACAATCTGAAATCTGTCATTTTAAAGGAAGTAAATAATATACCCCTTCCTTGATGTCCTTCCAATGTTCAGCTACACTTGCATTCCTCTTCATACAGGATATACTTAAGAGATGCTGACCATAGAAATCATAAAGCAGACTCTGCATGTGACTGTCAAACATACAAGTAGTGTTGAAAAATAGACACCTCATTTTTTTAAACAAGAGTACCTGGACAGCATTTAAATAAATGCTTAAACCCTTTAAGGAAAAATGGTTGTCAATATGAAAAATGAACATGAGATTTATCATTTCCCCCAAAGCAACTTCCTTCACCCAAATTCAGCTATTGCATTTCATTAGTGCAGTAAATGGGGAATGATTGTGCTTATAATTTGCTCATGTAGTTTCTGTGCAGTCCTTGATCTTTTGAATTGCAAAACACATCTTTAATCAAATATTTAACTCCGTTAAGAATTGGCACATGCAAGATTGTGCATACTGATAATCCAGATGTTGGTATCAAAAAAGTACAATATGCTTATTCATATTTTCAGTAATAAAACTTGCCTTCCACTTTGTGGGACAGCGACTGAAGATCAACTGGCGTTGGAACAGCACGTGGTAACTATAGGGAGACTTTCTGCTATGACAATTATGTTGAGGCATAATGTTCCTTGAATTGTGACATGCAGAAATTGCATCTCCTTTTTGTCTGTAATTGTGATTGAGGAAGATAACTAAAGGTTTTATATTCCTTTTGTGATAGATGGCTCTTTCCTTTGCAGCCAAACAGGGAAAAAGTTAATGGCGAAGTGTCGAATGCTTATCCAGGAGAATCAAGAGCTTGGAAGGCAGCTGTCCCAAGGCCGTATTGCACAGCTTGAGGCAGAATTGGCTTTACAGAAGAAATATAGTGAGGAACTTAAAAGCAGTCAGGATGGTAAGGGATTTTTTAACAAAAATAGAAGTTGCTTTGCACTTCTGCAAGTTTAATTTTGTGATGATATACATAATAAAAAAACATCTTTGTTAGAATGAAAGGGCTGTACTGAGCAAAATATGACAGTCGTAAGTATTAACTGGTAGTCTTAGTTAAAAACAAACAAAATCCTTACGTTTGGGGGAATTGGTGGGATCCTCAGCTCTAGTAATGCAATGTTTGAAATAGAGGTATTTACTATAAGTCTTGCTACTTAATAGGGAATGTTTAGACTGCACACTACTGGTGAATTGGCAGGATGAAAGCTGTTAACATTACATGAGGCCTAGGCATGCACTGAGAACAGCTTTTTAACTGACTCATTTGGAATTTATTTTAAATCACCAACTTTTCAACGATATCTAAGAATGTGTAAAACTGATATTTTTTTTTCCCTTTAACTCAGATGAATGAAAATGTCTCATCATGTTTATAGTCTAAATTTTGCGACACTGAAAACCTAAATTGAAATTATCTAAAAACTCTGGCCTCTGGCATAATTTAAATGGAGGAGAAAATGCAGTTTTAAAGGTCTTCAGTCTTGCATTCTGTGTAGTGTAATGGCTCTTCATAGAATGTTAAATTAGGTTTTCTGAAGTTTGGGGTTATAACCTATCTAGACAGCACATAGACGTGAGTATCTTTTTTGTTTGTTTAACATCTGAAGATTGTAAGATACCAGCAACTAGATATGGCATCACATCTAAGTCTGAGATGTCCTGCATTTTTAAGGCTAGATCTTCCCCCAATCATATTTTGATCTCTTGGAGAAAATAGCAGTATAAAATAACTAGAACACTTAAGGTGAATGATTGTATAATGTCATTTTCTGGGAGCAGTAACTACTGTTTTGAAAACACACTTCAACAAAATTTACCAAGTACATAATTGAAGCAAGTGTAGACATTCTTTAAAGACTGCTGCTTTTGAATGTGGTAATTTCCAGCATTGAGTTGCTTCTTCCCCATAGATGAATCAAGATGATACAATAACAGTTTTCCTAATGATTGTTCTCCATAGCAGCAAGAACACTTGTTTTTAATAATTTTTACAATAGTAAGCACTTTGCATTTTATTTTCTCTGTCATACTGATGTTGCAGTTGAATTGAAGACTGAGTCAGTGTTTCACTGTTAAGAGGTCAAATTTGTTTTGTTCCAGAATGCAGTACTAATTGTAAAAACCTTTTTTCTGGTACATAAATATTAAAACACCTTGTGTAATTAGTTAACACTCTTGTTGGTAAGAAGGTCTTTTTGTGTCCTCTCTTGAAGGATTTAAAGGATCAAACACAGTAAGAATTGAAACTTCCTTGAAATATGATGGAAAAAATAATGCTTATTGCTACTGAATAGGATTTTGTAGTTAATCAGATCTGTTATGTATAGATATAGTTCATGGTCACTTTTACAGTATTTCTGCTGGGGATTTATACTTGAATAAACGTAGACACATTAGTATCTGCAAAATATTAATTGTTTTCATTGAGCTTTTTTCTGAATATCTTGCTTTCTTGCCCAGAAACTAAATTTTTCTCACATATTTTCAATAGCAGTATAGAAAATAAGTAGATACCACAGTTGTTAAGCATTTTCTCCTTCAGAGGCAGAGTATCAAAACCAGTGCATACCTGATGGCTGAGAAATAGTTCATTGAAAAATTTCAGCATAAAATGTTGAGTTATGGGATTTTAATTTTTTGTCTGAGATTCAAGCTGTATATGGGCTATTAAGTGTTTGCAACAAATGTGTTTTCTTTACATAGAATTGAATGACTTCATCATCCAGCTTGATGAGGAGGTAGAGGGTATGCAGAGTACCATTCTAGTTCTTCAGCAGCAGTTGAAGGAGACTCGCCAGCAGTTGGCACAGTACCAGCAGCAGCAGTCCCAGGCCTCCAACCCAGGTACCAGCAGGACTCCATCCTCTGAGCCCACGGAGCAGGGAGAGGCCGTGGGCAAAGACTGCAGCCGCCTGGCAAACGGACCAAGCAACGGCAGCTCCTCCCATCAGCGGACGTCTGGGCCTGGATTTTATAGGGAGGGTAGCGGCACGGAGGATGACTTCCCAGCTTCTCCAGGGAATGGTAATAAGCTGTCCAACCACTCTGAAGATAGAACTGGTAGAGGAAGTGGTAGCTACATAAACCAGCTCAGTACTGGGTATGAAAGTGTAGACTCTCCCACTGGCAGTGAAAACTCTCTCACTCACCACTCAAATGACACAGACTCCAATCATGATCCTCAAGAGGAGAAAACAGTGAGCATGAAAGGTAACAGAACTGTGGGTTCTCGTCATGTCCAGAATGGTTTGGACTCCAATGTAAATGTGCAGGGTTCAGTTTTGTAACATTTTTCTGCAAAATTTTTATACAGTGTCATTGAAATTGGGAGAGGATACTGTCCAGGAGCCGTTTAAATTAGTGCATACTTGTCACAATTTTGCCTTTTTGTGGGTTTCTTTTTGCTTCAATACCTCTGCCACTTTGGAAATTTTAACAGTTAATTACGTTGAATGTTGCTAAAAGGACGTTTGTGTAGCTCAAGTTATTTTTATATGAGTTAATGTGAAGTTGAAATGGAAAATATTTCCATAAAGTATAACATAAATGATGTCTGTACAAATCTGTGTATATCTAGAACCTGTGCTGTGTAAGGGCATTCTTACTCATACTGTTATACTTAACACCACCTTCAAGATTTGTCATAATAGCTGTGGGTTTATGACTGCCAAGTTTGCCCAGTACAGTAGTTTTATCACTAAAAAGATGGACTTACTGGAGTCCTGTAGTAGTTTCAGTGTTAATTACAGTTTTTCCCACCATACATCTGTGCATTTTCTCCTTAGGTGACCGAATGTTTATGAATTGTGTGCATAGTTACTCAGTTTTAAAGAACTGTTGTATCCTGTTGATGCATATTGCTCTGTGACTCCAATATTATCTTACCTGTACTGACCAAACCTAAATAAAAACTTTTAATAATGTAATTTCCTCATTGTTCTGCATTCGCTTACGTGGTTTACTTGTATGCGGTGTTTTTATAGTCCTTGCTTTTGAATTGAATTTTGAATTTGTATCTGTGTCAATCGTATCTGATACAGTGTATGCCAGATACATGAAGCTTTAGGTGTGTGCTCATGCTAATTTTGGACAGCCTGATACTGTTTGTTCCACAGGTTTTGTCCTTACTGGCAGAAAAAGGGTGGGGGTGGTGGGGAGGTGGAAAGGAGAAGTTAATGAAAGTAAACCTTAGAGTTTGAACCTGGTTTTATTAAGGATTATAAAAAAACCCAAAAAACAACCCAAACGCAAAAGCTTGAAGTACCTAACAGCACAAATTAAACTAAAAAAAATTAAGGAATTAGCAATTCAGCCTTTTGAACTAGATAATTTTGTTTTTAAATACCTGCCTGAGGAAACTGATTTCTTAACAGGTGCAGAGAATGACAGAATTTCCTTTAATTAAACATACTTTTATTGCTCAGTATTGCTCAAGTATACTTTTATTGCTCAGCAATGAGCTATGAATTTCAGAACCTGGATTTCTGGTGTTCATTTTCCATCTATTAGTGTTGGTAGCACATGAACAAGAAGATGAAAATGCACTGTTCAAGGTAAGACAGAAGTACTTAGTGGTTTATTTTAGGGTGGGGTTAAGTGTAGTTTCAACCTTTTTTCTACCTGTGAGTCTTGTAATTACCAGACAACTAATAAAATGAATGCATATGTAGCTACTAAGTAAGAAAGAGCTTTACTGTTTTGCAATTCACTGTGGAAACAAGACTTGTTTGAAATAAGTATTTCTCAAAAGTTCTAGAGCACTCTGTTGAAATTCACAGTTGCACTGAATTCTTAGGTTATAGAAAGATGTCTGTGGTAGCATTTTTAAGTGGTGTAAATTAGTGTCTTGCAGTCCAAGAGAAATGGATGTAATTAAAATGCTACCCAGGTACACTTGTCTGTATTAGAAACATACTAGTCCATAGCAGCCCACAACTGGTATTTTAATTTCATAGGGTTCACATCAATGTTCTAAATCAATGAGGTAGTGGTCACTGGAAGTATAAATTCCACTGCTGATACCTCGTTGCTTTTTGAATGTTGCTTCAGGCCTGATTGCCTGAAAAATAACAGTAAATGCATGAAAGGGAAGCAACAAATATCTATACAAAAATGGTACTGACATTTGGCACCCAAAAGAATTTTTAGATGACAGAGGTCCCTGATGATGAGTTTTATTTGATCCTGGCGTCATACTGCTTCCTCATGTAGGATATGTATATATGTACCTCCTGGGTCCTGTACATGGCAAAATGTACAAAAGCTTCAAATGCTCATAACATAATATAGTAATCAGGCTTTATGTGATCAGATGGTAAAGAGCCTTGTGAGGAAATCTTTGGTTAAAAAAAAGGGCATAGCTCTCAGGTGGTGATGAATTTATTTAAATCAGTCGGATATTACAGGACATTCATGACTTTAAAATCATCTTTATAGGAGGTTTTTCTCAAGAGTAACAAATACTAATAATAAATGTTTAAAAAAATCAGAAATACAAATTATACCATTAGACTTCAAGTTAGCTTGTTGAAAAAAAAGTTGTGTAAGACAAGCCATTCCCTTTGTCATCCTCTGCTTAGAAGGTATCTTCTAAATAAGCAGGCTGGGGTTCTTTGTGTGATATTTTTATTCTTCCAAAATGAAAGCAACCCAGCAACTGTGCCAGTTAATAATAAAATTAATAATATAATTACATAATTGATTTGCTTTCATGGAACACTTGCTACAAGCATTAGTGAACTGCAGTGTAATTACTACATATATGAATGCTAAAGCCTGTAATATTCATGGTTTTGCTTGGCTATTGGTGCCTGCGTTATGACATTTAATAATCCTGAATGTAGTTCATTTTAACAAAAAATGACATTTTATTGATCCAATAAACACAACATATTCCTCTTTAAAATTAGATCGAACCTGTATCTTACTGTATATATTTTCAGTAGTCAGGGACCAAGAAACAGCTTGCTGATTTCGGACAATTTGCCTTATATCTACCATGAAAGCAGCTATTTTCACTGCTCAGATTGCCCCAAGAGCACTTTAATAACGATAACAAAAAAACCCCAAAAAACAACCCAAAAGCTTGAAGTACCTAACAGGTGAATGCACAAATTAAACTAAGAGAAACTGAATTATTGTCCTTTCCTAGGACGCCTCGAGAAGTGAGGGATGGAAGCTCTGTGTCTTCCATTGGGCTGGGATTCCCTCTGTGGGTCGTTCCAGGTGGATTTCTTTGCGACTGGCAAGATGAGGTTATTTATTCTCAACAAAATTGTTCAGGCTTAGCCCCCACTGCATTTTTGTAATTTGAGTTTTTATAGTCTGGCAAATGTGGGTGCTGTAGGATTTTGACGTTATATGTATTTATTTAAAAAGACAAAATACAAAGATCGAAGGTTTTGCGGTAGCAGAGATTAATTCCGTACAATTTTAATTTTACCTAACGTTTGTCTTGTCTGCAGACTGCCTTCTAACTCTGAGGGATGAGCTTTTCCTCCCTGACCTCGGTTGAGAGCCAGTTTTTAACTTTGGGCTCGTTTGCATAAGCATTACCCATTATTTTAGCTGGGGGGGTGGGTTAAGGTAATTGGGTAAAGGATTTTCATGAGCACCACAGGCCGCTGAATTGCTGCGTGCAGGAAAGCAGCTGTTGGTGAAAAAAAGATACCCAAAAATGGGTAAAAGAACAGAAGTGACCCAACAAAAGTAAGTCGTAGACAAAAAAGCCGAAACGGTAGCGTTAGCGCTGCCGGTGCCGTCACTAACCTGCCGGAACCCTGTCTTGGCGCGGCAGGTTTGCAAAGCGCTGTGCTGCTCTATCCTCCCGGGCCACAGGCACCGGGCTGCATTTTATCGGGCCTGAGGTTTAAGATAACGAGTCTAGGAGCGGTTCCGTTCGTAACGACGACCTACTCTCTCATTGCTAAGAAATACTGTTTGCCCGAATTCGAAGGACGGGGGTGGCCGCGGGGTGTGTCACCTGCGGCTCGGCCGAGCTCAGCCCCCGCGGCTGGGGCGGAGGACGGGCGGGCCGCGGCTGCGCCGTGACAGTCGCGCCGGGCCCCAGAACGCCGCCATGTTGCGCCGCTTCGCCGCCGCGGGCAGGTGAGAGCCGCGCCGCGCCGGGGAAAGCGCGGGGCTGGGCAGAGCCCCACGCCGGGAGGCGGCGGCCGCACCGCCCTCGCCTCTGCCGCCGAACCGGGGACGGGAGGGCGGCAGCGGGGGAGGAGGCGGCAGGAGGGTCGTCTTCTCGTCCCTCGGTGTGTGCCCCCCGCCATTTCGCGCGCAGGGAGGTCGCGCTGCTGCCGGCTGCCCCGCACGCTCGGCGCCGGCCCGGGCGGGGGCTGCTGGCGCTCGTCCTTGAGCGCTCTCAGGTTCTGCCCGCGCCATCTGCCGAGGAGCTCTGGCGGCCTGACACGGTGCTGCCAGACCCTCCCGGTTTTGCGGGCCGGGGTCGCCGCACTCGGCCGTTCTTCGGGGTCCCGAGGGCTTTGCTCGCGGTGTGTCCCTGGCTTGTGTCAAGGTCACCGGCGATACGGCGGCGGGCCTCAGAGCTGACCGTCCTCCCGGCCCGGCCGTTCTCCTCTCGTCGTGGCCCTTGTCATGTCGCATGACAAGTGCGAGGTGTTAAATTGGGGAAGGGCAGCACAGTCTGTGCCGGGCATCGCGGCCGTGACGCCCCGTGTGGTGTCCCGGTACCCCTGTGGGGACAGGGAAACTCGTGTCCATGTGAATGCTGGAGAGATTCAGCCCTGGGAACACGGGGTCTGCAGGTTTTTTAGCGTCTTCACTTCCCTGTACACGGACCTTATGGGTAGCGAGGGAAGGACGTTTCGGCGACATCTTTGCTTCTATTTTTAATGAATAAAGATTAGGTGAAGCATTGAATGTCGTCAGGTTGCTACTGGCTTTTTATTGCTATCCCTGCATTTCCATCACGTGCATACTTGGGAGGGTACATGAGTGTTTGCCGTGGCCTGGAGGCTCGGTTTGAGAAGCACTATCTTCACAGTGCAAAGCCCTGTGTTATGTGACCTTCGTGTGAATTCATCTTTGCAGTTAAGCTGAAGGTATGCTTGCTTTAAACTCTTGAGAAATGGAAATTTGGTTTCTTTGGCTAAGATATCACCCCAGGTACTTAAAGCAGCTGATCAACAACAGTGTATTCAGTCTATTTCACTGATAAAACCTAAGTTTTACTGAATAAGACTACTTCCTTCTGTTTTGTTTTTTTTCTAGAAGCAGTGCCAAGTTGGTAGCACCCTTGGGGTGCTTGGTTTCTAGACAAAAGCACACTCTTCCTGACTTACCATATGACTATGCTGCACTGGAGCCTCATATTAATGCAGAGATCATGCAGCTGCACCACAGCAAGCATCATGCCACCTACGTGAACAACCTGAACGTTGCCGAGGAGAAGTACAAAGAGGCACTGGCAAAAGGTTTGTATAATCACAGTCAGCAGGTGAGATGGAAGCTTATTGGTGTAGATGATACAGGAGAACAAAAAAAAAAGGGGGAATATTTTCTTCTAAAAGTTCTGGGTTATATCATTGCAGTATTGTTAGGGGAAAATCTTTTATTGTAGCTTCAGTAGTACTGATAATTGGAAATCAAATGTAAGTAAAAAGCATGAATTCTGTTCTCTGTAGTGCTGTAAAACTAGAAAATGTATTGATTGTTGTGGGTTTAGTCCATACTCCATTAGTAACTTGAACTGAACAGACACTGAGTCAGTAGGAAATTGCAATCATTCTGCTGAAAAAGTACTTTGCAATAAAAGGTTAGTAGCAAAGTTAGACAAAGGGAAGTTTGTCTGCCTTGATAGTTTCCACATCAGATGCTCTGCTCAGTCTTGGTAAATAATGTCAGTTGCCCACAAGTGGAGGTAGGACAAACATACAGTTAATGTATACAACAGGCAATGAAGAGACCTGGATTTGGGTGTCAGTTACATCACTGGGTCAAATTAAGGAGTTATGTAGGTCGCAAGCCCGTGTGAGACACCAAAATATGCAGGAAACCATCCCATGATGGAATTTTTTGTTACAATCTCAAAATTTGAGATAACGCTGCCTTTTGTGAAAACTTCACAAGTGTACCAGCGCTATACTAAAACATGAGATGCATTTTTTCTAGACTTTGAATCTTTCAGTTGGACTGATGAAAGTGTGTGAAATAACAGGTATACCTTTCTAAGAAGGTGGAATATTTTTGGGGTCTTTTTTGCAGTTGTGATGATCTTCTTAAAAGGTATTAATTTACCTCAAATAAATGATTACTGTATAGACTCACTTCTGTCTGCTTGCTAGGTGGCTTCACAGAAGAATTTAACAGCTTGGACTTGAGTGAAAGTGAGAATTGCTGATACCTGAGTAAACATGAACCATGCATCCCTTGACAATTAATTACCAGTGTATTTGAATAGAGAATGGGGCTTTTCAAGTACCTAAGTGAGCCTAAAAATAACTTGTACAGTCTGAATTAATGAGCTAATGAGATTTGATTAAGAATCAGGTGATCAAGACTGACTGCTGCCTCGCCCTGCCGTGGCACATCCAAGAAAGGTAGATTCTGGAGATGTAATTAGTGCAAACACAATTGGGGAGGCAGCCTGAAGTGTAAGAAGACAGTGTGTCTGCTGCTGCTATTACTGATGCTGTTAAATGACAAAAGCTTCAGCCACTACTGGAGGCAGACTTTCTGGTTATCAGAAGCATCCGCAGTGTTCTGGATCCTTTGAGTTATTTCTTTTAGAAATTACAGCTTTTGATAGCATCTCATCACTTGCTGTTGAAATGTTTTACTTAGAGGTGGAAATTAATTTTTCCTTAAGGATTCTGCAGAGATTATTTTCCAAATGGATTACATATTGGTTGTGATGATGCACACCAAAGCAGACAAATAATTACTCAGGATATTTGTGATTGTGCAGTTTGTTAGTTTTTTTCCTAGTTGGTATCTCAGTGTACCATGTGCAGTATTTTGACCCTCATTAGGAAAAATTCTAAGACTGGGGCAAAATCTGAACTACTACCTCATTCTGTCAATATTGTCATTATTTTTTCATGTTAAAACTAAATACAGTCAAAAATGTTTCTGGGCTGTATATCAGTGTTGGGTTGCATAGCACATCTGATCACTATCTAATAATTTTTCCGGACAGCAGAACCTTGTCAGTGTCTCTTACTCAGCAATAGAAAGTAAAGTATTCTCCACAGATTATCTTTGATGTGTTCTTCATTTATCTATATCTGTGTAGAAAACTCAAAGCCATCCTGTTGGCTTATGTTGTCAGTTCACTTAAAAATGAATTTGCACTTCTGTGACAGCACAGGACTTTGTTTCAACATAAACTGGTCTTGAGTGCTGGCCCATCAAAATGTGTCAGATTTGCTAATTGAAGGATATTAACTTGAACCTTATTTTCATTGGAAACTTGCTCCTACCGTAATTTTCCCTGCTCTTCTTTGACCATCATGCGACCTGTGATTGCACTCTTAGAAGGAAATAAATGACTTAGGCTGAAAAACTGAGCTGACTACTCTCTTGAGTGCTTTTGAACTTCTTGTCTTGGTTTACTGAATTTTCCATGGATTCTGTACCAATAAATTCTATACTTCTGCTGTAATTTAAGGGCCAGTTACCCCTTTTCAGTTGCTTTTTTTTTTTTTCCCCAGTGCAGAGCTCAGCAGCACAAATTCTATTTTTTAAGGACAACAGTAAAATGCCATTTCTGGTTCCTAGTGGTCCTGAGGAGTGGTTTCTTCTAAGAAATGTGGAATAAAAAGTGATGAACACATTATAGGCATTCTAAGTTACTTTTTGATTTCTGGCTTGCTGTATGTTGTATGCTCTGGATGAACTTGAAAGTATCATTAAGGCATGCAAAATTCAGGAAAAATGTCCCAAAGATGCCATCTAAGTGGCAAAGAGAGACTTCTTATCCTTAACCTGATACCTAAATCCAGCAAATAATGTTTTTACACACTGCATTGGATGCTTTGTTTCAGTGCTGTACGTCTCTGTAAAGGTTGTGAGGAAATGCTGAGAGCATAGAATCCTGAGTTAAAGCCTTAGTAAAAGATGTACTTCTGCTTTGAGGCTTGTTTTCATGTCTTTGTTGTTGAGGTAACTCAGAAAATTTCTACCACTTAGTCCTGAGTGTGGAGGAAACAGCTCCCCCACTGATTCCTTTCTAAAAAATGTACTGGAGTGGTGGAAAAAAGCTTTAAAAACCTTTGAAATGCTTCAGTATTTTTAAAAGCCAAAATAGTAATGAAAACAGTTATATTGAAGTTGTGCAACACTGTTCAGAGACACAAGGCCACCAGTGAATTATTCTTCAAGGAATACAGAATTTTGTGGAGGGAGAGGAAGTACAGAGTTGTTTGATCTTGATTTCAGATGCAGGATTCTGTCATGTATGGTAAAATTATTTGGGTCACTTTTCTGTGAGTACCTCCCTCCAAAAAACCCCAAATGAAACCAAAGATAGGAAGAAGAACATATTGCATATGTGCTCTTGTGTGCTTAATGACTTTTCTCAAGCACAAGCTGTTAGCCCTGTAAATTGTTTTAAGAACTTCAAAAAGGCTTAGTTTGCGAATCAGTGAGCTAATGGGTGAGTAATATTCTTTCCTTGTAGTGATGATACTGAAGAATTTACAAATGCTGGGTCCTCAAAGAGTTCTGTCTGTGCTCATTGTTTTATTCTTCTGTAGAATGGCTGTAGATCTTACGTGGGCTACCTGATAGTTGCAATATTGCAGATCACTTACTGCAGCATAAAAAAGGGTCAAAGATAATAAATCTTTAATAGAGTTTGTCTGTGACTGTCTAAAACATGGAAAACAGTACAAACCTTACGTTTTCCATTGATAAGTTAGATGCTTGTAGAAAGATTTGGGGAATCAGTGGAGGCCTAGTAGAAACTTACTGCCTGTTGTGTTGATGATAATGTTTTTATTTATGTATTTTTATTTTCTGTATCCTTAGGTGATGTTACAACTCAGGTGTCACTTCAACCTGCACTGAAGTTCAATGGTGGGGGTCATATCAATCACACCATCTTCTGGACAAACCTTTCCCCCAATGGTGGAGGAGAGCCTAAAGGTTAGTGCGTGCTGCAGTGGTTTATTGCATCAGTATTAATTAACAGGTAGAATTGATGATCTTTTTTCTCTTTGAAGGAGTCTAAAGGATCTTTATTTTTCAGAGTTAATTCACCTTTCCATGTGACAATTTCCAAAATTCTGAGGTATTCAGGGGGTTATGGATGTAAGCCATAAGTATAAAAAACTACATGTACAAAGTATTTTTAATTTATAAAGCTGAGTATACAAAATACCTGGCAACTGCTGTGTATATCCTTTCCACCTTCATAGGAGAAGATACTTATACAAAGATGTGCTGATTAAATTGCCATATGTACTCGGTTCACAGAAAGGGAAGAAATGTGCTGCAGATCTATCCAGTCTAGTGGCTGGAGTTATGCTCCAGTTTGGATAGGGATAGTTTAGCAGTTAAAGCCTAAAGGAAGACATCCCCTGGGGAGGATAGAGTACTGATTACCTAAAGTGACCTGCAATTAAATGTAAAGGCCCTTTAGTACAGATCTCACAAAAACTGTTGTGATAAACTTGAGAGGTTTTGATTGAGATTTATATGCCTGTGGAATTTCTGTGCTTTTTTTTTGCTAAAGGAGAATTGATGGAAGCCATCAAGCGTGACTTTGGTTCCTTTGCAAACTTCAAGGAGAAGCTGACAGCTGTATCAGTTGGTGTTCAAGGATCAGGCTGGGGGTGGCTTGGCTATAACAAGGAGCAGGGCCGCCTACAGATAGCGGCTTGTGCAAATCAAGACCCTTTGCAAGGAACAACAGGTCAGGTTTCTTTCCTTACCCTCTGCTTCTGTAGATTTGATAGGCAGCTGTATGACATCTGAGAAGTGGTTTGTGGACAGTGTTGAGAAGAAATTGATGGATAAATAGATCAGAAGAACCAAATGTCTCTTCTAGAAGTGAAAACACAGTTTTTAGAGCAACATTTGTGAAGCAGGACTTAAAAACTGTGAAGAGCAGAAGGATTAAGTGTCCTTCTAGTCCAAGGGAAAATAGATGGGCCATATTGTGATAGTGCTTTTTGCATGTTTTGAATATTTTAGCTTCAGCTTCCTTGGATTTTTGAGGAACTGGAGTAACTTGCACTTAGCAAGCAACGTTAAGCCTCTTGCCTTCAGATCTTTTTTCTCTGGCAGAGGAGCTATTCACAGCACTCTCAGTGGAGGCCAGACAACAGGAAGATGAACGTAGTAACTATTGTTCCTATCTATCCTGGGTTTAAAATGAAGCCTTATAATTTGCTTCCTTTATATTGACAAAGAGTAATGAGTATTAACCAAACTATTAACCACTATGATGTGGTTAAATGTTACATCTGGATAAGCAGCATAGTACTGGCAGTGATCTTTTTCCAAGATATTCTTCCTTAGAGAGACACAGAAGTGTTAATGGCAGGCTGGACACCCTTCACAGAGAGGAGGTCATGACCAGTGAGAATTTGCCTGCACTGTCAGTTTGTCCAAAGCATTTTGCAGATACATTTAAAAGATGTTCTGCAGAATTCATAGAGAATGGCAAGGAATTTCATGTATTGCCAGCAGTCTGTTTATTGCCTATCAGTAGGATGAAATGAAATTACAGATTTAGTATAGGGACATAGAGTATAATGGGGGTAAATTTCACCCTCCCTCCTGTGAAAATTTACCATTAAAAATTCAGTGACAAGGGTATTTTAGCACAAAAACAAGGAGGTAATTAGGCTCTTAACAAATTGACTGTAATTAAAGTATTGGAAACAAGCTGGCATAGCAAGAAACCTTTATAATGTAATTTTTCATTAAAGTGCTTGCATAACTGTGCAAAAGATAGAAACCTTTCGAAAATGACTTCATCTGGTTTTGGTTATGTCTTCAAGGCAGTTCCAGAATATTTATAGATGTGTTTACCCAAATCAGCTCTTTGAATTTATGCCCTGTGTCTGTGTGTGTGTGTATATGTGTGTGAACACTGTTTTATAAAATACTGCAATAAGCACCAGTATGCTGCTGAGCTCTTTGTCTTCCTGCAGATGAAGACTCAGAAACAGTACAACTTGGGGATGCAGTATAAAACTTTACATGTAAGGTGTGTTTTCATACATTTACAGAGTTTATCCTCTTTTTTCACAGGTCTCATTCCTTTGCTAGGCATTGATGTATGGGAACATGCTTATTATCTTCAATATAAAAATGTTCGACCTGATTATTTGAAAGCCATCTGGAATGTGATCAACTGGGAGAATGTATCTTCAAGATATGCAGCTTCCAAAAAGTAGAGTGGAATTCTTGCACAGACTACTAAAATGTCACCAGTACTACTCTGATACCACTCTTGTAGTAGTGCTTGTGGCTTACAAATGAATTGTTCTACTGCAGAAAGCACTTCACTCATCCAACAAAAGCATTTCATAATCAAGCCAAGTGTCTGCTTGTTTAATTCTGTGAAGGGTATTTACTTAGAGTTCTGAAGCTTTAAACTGTTGTGCAACAAAGGGAGACACTTTAATCTGTTCCATTGCATATAGAAACATAGGTCACCTTGCTGAAGCTTAATGGATTTCCTTGTTGCACTAAAATACCTAAGTGGAAATATGTGCTACTGTTGCTATAAACAAATAAAACTCAAAAGAAGAATCTTCTATAACTGTCTACAAGAGACTCATTTTTAGAAATATCTGGTCTAGTTACTTGATTTTGAAGCAATTGGAAGAGAAAAATGCCTCTTGTAATTTGTTGTATTACGAGCTGCAGAGCTTTCATGAAGTTTGAAAAGATAAATGGAAGGGGAAATAGATGCTGCTCTGCCTGCCTGAATTGATTGTTTGCAGTCATCCCTATCCCTTCTTGCATCTCTTTAATGAGAACTTTGTGTATCACACTGATGCATGTTGGAAGCATTACTTTGGGCAAGAGATTACAGTACTGGCTCAGGCAAGTTGTTCATCTAGGGCCTGAATGTCAGCATGTGACACTCATTTCATACTAACTGTTCAGGTATGTCTTAGACCATGCTCAAACTAAAAGGACTGATTCCATGCACATACCAGTCTCTGCACAGCCATGTTGGTGAAGCAGTAGTAACAAATTAAACTTGGTGCTTGAAGCAGGGACTAAGTGACCTGTGTGATGTAATAGAGCATGCCCATGGTCTTGAAAAAGAAATGGTTGGCATGTTGTGCTTGGTGTCTGCTTGAAGGTGAAGAAACTGGAGGTTTTTTCTGTTCTTTATTACGTACGCTGAGATACCACATAGCAGAGATGAAAAACACTGGTGGAGTGCTCCTGGATATGAGTGACTGCTGAGGCAGGGATTTGTTGGTGAGTGCTGTAATGTGTGCGCCAGACATCCTGGTACTCCACACCAAAGGAACAGGAGGTAAATACGCCTGTAGACTGGAGCTCTGGAAAGGAGTGCTTAAGCTATGGAGGAAGCTTGAGTTAGCTCCAGGTGGTGAGGCTTTAAACCATGGAGAGCTCCTCAGGCACAGCCAACATTTGCTGAGGCTCTAAAAGCAGTAGTGTGAGACCCAGCAGTGCTGGTAGGGCTCAGTTTCTGCTGTGCAGGAGGTTAAGAAAAAGTTCCACTGGTGTCCTGCTTTCAGTCAGCTGGTCAGTCCTGCTACCTTGTGTCCTGTCGAGGTCTGAATGTGGAAAGTCCTCAGCTCTATACAAAAAGCAATGCCTGTGGAATAGGAAGATGAGAACTCAACAGCTGTTGAAGACAAATAGAGACAGTGAAGCAGTGAAAATTATTTAAAGCTTGTTCTGGTGGACAGCTGTAAAGGACAAAGGTTTCTTTGTGATTCATTTGAAGTTAGGGCTTAACTTAAAGTTAAGCTGTCTAATTCCGTATTGCTGTGCAATCTGGAAAAAGTGGTTCTTGTGGCACTATGAGGTGGGGTATGTGCCTGTAATTTAGCAAGTGTGCTAGCAAAGCTGTTGACTGGGCATTGAAAGTGTGTAAACTTACTAATTGTGTTAGGCAGTAAACTTAGAATTGCTGCTGAGAACTAGCACTTTGTGTTACAGTGGTTGCTGTGGAGATGGGCAGGTCTTTCTCTTCCTACATGAATGGAAAAGCTGGAAGGGAAAACCTTATAGCTGATATCAAATGCCCTGCCTGGATAAGTGTGAGACCTGTTAGTCAGACATGAAATTAACAATTTGTTCTGCCTAGACCTTCCTAACCCCAGTGGTAAAAATATTTGTGTAAAGTCATCTCCAACCTGATCTGTGCAGAGTGTCACCGGTGAGCATGGAATTACTTGCAGACTTGATCTGCATGACAGGAGCAATGAGTTTGCAAATTTCAGTGCTGGATTAGTCTTTGACCTGGACTAAACAGAAGAATTGCAAAACTGCATGTCGCTGATGAAGATGCCATTTGTAGACACAGTTTATTGTGTTAAAATGTGTGTAGGCCACACTGTTTAAATAAAATCTTGGAATAATTTTCAAGAGGGGAACAAAGTGCCAAAACCTGGGAAACCCAAAACCTGGGAAATGATAGTGTGTCATGGGCTGAAAGAACAGGGTGCATCAGGGTGACCCCATCATAAATACTTGCAGGTGACAAAGCTGCTGTGCACAGTGGCTTTGTGTCTGCATACTGCAGATTGTGGTGACTGAATGTTTTTTAGAGACATGCAGTTGGTTCCAAAAGGGCAATACACTGCTGGGAAATGCAAGTGCACGTTTGTGACTTTTTGCTGACCCATAAAAAGACATTTGAAGGCTAATATGGATCATAAAGTCTGTGTATCTCATTCTGTTCCAGAACAGATTAAAGTAATTCGAGGCCAGCCAAACTGAGCTCTTGCAGCCTTTCTACCACCCCCATGGCAGGTGATGCCATGGCCAGCTCCAGTGAACCCTCAGGATGGCACCTTCATTCTGCTGGAGAATGAGGGGTCTGTGGATGTCTTTACTGAGCATGCAGAAATGGAAATAGATCAAAGAGGCTTTTTCTCTCCAGCTTCTAATTGCCACCTTACAATTTTTTATTTTATCTTTATCTACAGCATGTATTAAAGAACCCCCAAAGTAGTAAAGCCCCAAACTGTCTCCAGAAGGTACAGTGACACAGCTTGTGAGCTGGTATGCTCTCCTAGATATTAAAGCCTCTTTATCTACTGATGAGTGGCTTGTCTTTATTTTGCATTCAAGAATTTAGTTCTCCCTAGTGGAGCAAAGTAGGTTTAAAATGCCACTGTGCCCTTCTGCTAACATTTTACATGCCTGTTGCATTGACCTTGCAGCAGTTAATCATTACACTCCTGTAAAGTGAAAGAGTTGTATTTGCAGTCATGTCTAATACTGAGGAGATAAAAATACTGGTAACTTGGTAGGCTTAACCTGCCTTTTTCTTTTGCTTAATAACTAAAAGTAATGCTCCCAGGTTTTGTCACAGCTGTTACTCTTGTTGATTCAAAAAGCAAAGGGTTCTGTAGGAGGAGTGTGTGCACCTGCAGAGCTGAAGCAGCTCCAGTGCCAGAGACTCAGAGCTGTGCCTTCCCCACTAGGTGGGAGTGTCTGTCTGTCTTACTCTGTTGACTTCGGGCTTGTGAGTTGAATTTCCAAGGTTAGGAACCTGGATATTCTCACTGCTCAGGAGGGGATCTGTTTGGATTTCCACTTTCTAAATAATTAAGGTGACCCTCTTCAGTGAACAGTATGTAGGGAGGAGACAATGCTGCTGTGGAGAAGGCAGTTTATAGTAATACATTCAGTCAAATACAGAATTTACTGTAACTAGAGCCAGGCAGGCAGAGGCTAGAGGGAGGTATTCCTAACTAAAATGAAGATGCTTCTAGGGCTCCCATCTGCCTCACTGGGTCCTAAGTGTGTCAGTGTGGGAACATGCTGTATGTGACATCCTGAATGGTCTTTCAAGTCCAGAGACTACAGATTTAACTGTAGGGGAGGAAGACTGTCACATTGCTTAGCACAGAGCTTTGCAGTTACAACTGTGCTGCTTTATAGCAGCTTTTCACTGGATCTTCTCACCTAAAGAGATGGAGAGACCAATTAGCACAAATTGGTAAACCTGCTGCCTGGACCTGCTTGAGCTGGTGGTGGACCCACACAGCCTTGTGACACCACAGAAGCAGCTTTGACATGTGTCCTACTGCAGTGTTGTAACACATGTCTGGACTGATGGGAAATCCCTGGAGTTCAGAGAACTCCCTACAGCACAGTACTTGGGAAGTCTTGACTTTAGGGATATGTGAAGTGACTGGCAATCCCCATAGTTGTGGGCTCCTGTTGCATATGAATTCAAAGAGGAAATGAGAGTTTTCTGAAAATATTAATTTCTGTGGAAGCATACAAAAGTTGCTGGTTATTACATGTGGTATTTGCAGACAGGTTGGAGGCTTTCAGAATCTGGCTTCCTGTGAGGGTATTTTGTCCCAGTTGGAAAAGTAAAAACTTTGAAAAGTCCAGGTCTGTCTTCAGTTAGATTATGATTCCTTAGTCCTTTCTTGTTTTTATCACATTTTTTTCTGAGGAAGAACCAAGTCTGTACTTCCTTGGCTTCTCCCTACCTCTCCTGAGGTCCCTTACTGAGTTCCACTTCCTTTGGAGTATGCTCTGCAGTTCTGTTCCTCGCAGCTGTGTTCCTTCTCATCAGCTGCTCCATACCGCTGCATCTTAAGGGTTTGTCCTTTATGCTACTGGCACTAGGCTGTAGCTCTAAAAGGTCAGATCTAGAAGCAAGTAGCATGGTAACACAGCTACTTTTATCCATAACAGTTGCAACACTCAGAAGATTACTGGACAGGAATTTCAGTTTTGCCTTGTTTTTTTAAGAGAAAGTTAAAATTTTTTTATGCAGTTACCACAAAAAAAAATACCACCGACACATCAGAGGTCTGCAAATGAGAAGGCAAGAGCAAAGAACATCTGTTCATTCAAGTGTCAAGATTTGGAGGTAATCTCACAATTCTGAGAAGGACTAATTTGTACTTTTCAATACTTGAACTTAACAGGAAATAGTGATGTTGCAACCCTTGTTTTGCCTCTAGAAATTCAGACCTGAGGTAGCTGAAAGCAAGGGCTCCCAGTTTTTAGGAATTTTGAAATTTGGCTGTGGTCAAAACTGGATTCAATTGACAACTTGTCAGTGTTTCCAGGAATCCAGAAGCTCCCCAGGCCCTACAGCTGTCAGGGAAGTCTGGTGTCTTGTCTGTCAGGGCAGCTGTTGTGGGCTTCAAGCCCCAGGCTTCTCCAAAGGTCATTCACATACAGCTGTTTCAAACAAAACATTTTAGACACATAAAGGTATTGTTTAAGAAAGCTCTCTGTCTCTCTATGTGTCTGTCTTCTGACTAAATGCTTCACTGGGGTATTTCCAGCCACTCTTATCCCTCTAGCAGAAAAGTGTTAAGAGGCTGTAGGGAGGAGAGGAAATGCAGTCTTTGTTTCCCAAGTCACTGAGAGGAGCTTGCTACAGAAGGACTTGAACTTTATTCCATCTGGGCTCCCCCACCTCTTCCTGGGTTTAATTGCAATAGCTTCTACTGGTATTTACAAGGAAATGTATTCATGGATTTCTGCTTATTTGTTTTTCTTATGAAAGAATAAGGGTCACGAAACTAAAGCTCTCACCTGGGCTTTTTTGGGGATGAAGGGATATTATTTATAAGAGCTTAAGTGTAGGACTTGGTGCTTGTTTGCATAGCTAAATAAAATTGGAACAATCAACTGGAATTAGCCTGTCTGAGGGTCAAATGCTCCAATGGGAGTTTTCACTTGCCTTCATGAGGTCGAGCTCAGTTACAAGCAGCTCAGGGCCTGAATTGCTGCTTTTCTGTGTTACCTAGCTGGGAACTAATCCCTTGTTCCTGGATTTTGTTTTATTAGAATGTAAGTCATAGCAGTTAAGTGTTGGTTGCTGTCCATCTGCTGATGGCCCTTGCTGTCCCAAATGCATTTTCTCCAGCTTGTGTGAGACTGTGCAGTGCACATGGAGTATGTGAGTGGCAATCCCATGCCTTGTATAGGGAAAAGCACAGGATATTAAGTGGAACAAAATGTTTTTGTTTCAGATGTGGCTGTCTGGCACAGACACTGTGGAACAGATAGAGGTGTGGGCTAGTGATGAGGGCTCAGCCTTGAACTGATCCTCGAAATTAACATCTGCATCTGCTGATTCTGAGCTGACCTGCCCAAATTTCTCTCCAGTGAGCTCTGATGTCAGCTTCATTAGAAAGTAGCATATTTCTATGGTCCCAGAGAAGTATCCAACAGCTAGATCATGTTGGGATTTAGGACTATCACATCAAAGCCTTCTTGCCTTTGCCTGAGCATTTTGCATCAGCAGCCAGTATGTCACAACAATGCAGTGATCTTCCTGCTGTATTTTTTTATTCCAAATCCCTAGAAGTTCACTGTAAAGCAGTTTTGCATGGGTAGAAAAAAGCAAAGCTGCCCATGTCCAGCTGATGAGCTGTCCCTATGTACTGCATCCAGGAGCATGTTTTTTAAGTGGTTGCAAAGGGATTCTCTGGATTACACCCTTGGGCTGATCCTGACATCAGGGCAGCAATATGGAGAAGTCCTAGTCTGGCTGTTACTCACTTGGAGCTTCTTGTTGAGTCTGAGCTGGACCTGGCATCTGAAAATCCTAGTCCTGCCTGTAATCCTTAGGGATTATAGTTTTAGGGGGCTAATATGTGTATGTGTCTAAATATACAAATGTGATAACAAACTTATCTCTGTGTGTGTCATTCTGTTGACCTCTTCTGAATGTTTGGAGAAAAAAAATGGCAGAAAAACCATCTGGTTGCACTAACTCTTGCAAGCCAACATCTGGCTGCCAGACTTGAGAGGCTGTGTAATCTCTGCTCATGTGGTTTCCATACTTTGATTCCTCACTACCACTGAGTGCTGCAGAGGAACTCGTCCCTCGTGGCAAAGTGTAATCTGACAATGTGTTGGAAGGGCAGAAGGTATCCACCATTAGACTTTGTTAACATGGAAGTGTTTCCAGGGTAATCCAAGTGGCAGTATATATGCATGGTTCTCACAGTGCTTCATCACTAAAACCTTGGCCTTAAAAAGCTCTTGCTTGGGCTGGAGCTGTGCTTGCAGTTGCCCATATATATTGTAGGGGTGAAATGTCAGTCTTGCACTATGAGTGAATAAAGTGAATAAAGTGAATAAAGTGAATAAAGTGAATGCTTCTGGTTAACCTCTGAACTGAAATTCAGGAAAAATACACTTTGCTTTCCTTACACACCACACACAAACATGCAGGGAAATGACACCTTGTTTCTTGCATCTTCGATTTATTTGTGGATGAATGAAAAAGATGAGATGACTGTGGTTCATGCAAAGAAGGAGGATGTAAGTGCTGGAGCGTTGCCTCTGCTGTCTGGGTAAGCACTTCAGACACTCCAAAATTCAGGAGAGCAGCATGGAATTCACTGCTGACCATCTCCCACTGGTGTGCCCTGTCTGCCATGGCAAGAGCATTTCAGAGGTGAGGTATTTTGAATTCCTGCAGCCAAAATGACTGAAATGCTTGTTAGCTGAGGTAGTCAGGCAAATGTGACCCCCTCCAGACCAGTGCCCAAGGTACTCCCGCAATGAGGAGAATCTGGACATCAAAAAAATACTGTGGACAGTATCCTGACTGCTCAAGGGGAGCCATCTGCCCTCAGCATGATCTCGTTCCACGAACTGAGCCCCACATCCTCTTTCCAGTCCAAGCATTTGGTGACTTCGGATGAATTGGCGAGACATTTTGAATCAGTCAACACCCCATATTCAGCCTTGAACTGAATAATAAAATAATGAAATAAGTTATTTGCTTTCCCAGTCTTGCCCAAAGCATTTTTCAGTTGCATGAAACTATTTTCTATTGGCTTGAAAGGGGAAGAGGAATGAAATAAATTTGTTGACTGAGTCAGAGAACATGTAACAGCAGCTAAACAAGAACTCTGATTTACTGATTTTTGTCATGATTAAATTTAGGCTCCATCTTCCATAGACATTCAGGCTGTGGAATGTGTTTTTTTCCAAAGGAATTCATAACTAATTTGTTCATCTCAAGTCAAAATGACTGCCTTGGTGGCAGTTGGCAGTGACATTTGGGTTATGTTAATGAGAACAAAATTAAATATAGTGCAAAATTAAATTTAGCAGAAAGTAGGAACCAGTGACATGAAAAATAAGTGAAAGAGAAGAAAGAACTACCTGTCAGACTGCAGATCAAAGGGAGAAAATTATTGGAAAGTCCCAACACTAGCTTTTTTATAGTTTGGGGATTTTTTCAAACCTGTAACCTGAAAACTGCGATAATAATTTTCTTTTTTGGAGCCACATAACCTCACCTTCTGTTGGAGAAACAATCAGGTTTTATCCTTCACCTTGACCAGAAAAATAAATGCAGTGGAAGAGACAGGGAGAGGAAGAAGG
The DNA here is from genome assembly GCF_001522545.3 of Parus major. Lineage (NCBI taxonomy): Eukaryota > Metazoa > Chordata > Aves > Passeriformes > Paridae > Parus > Parus major. The sequence goes on along the minus strand of NC_031770.1, from coordinate 56,763,386 downwards.
CTCAGTTTTTGTCTTACATGCTAATTTGCAAAGTTCTTGACAATGGTAAAAAATCTGTAAAACTCTTCTGAGAAAAAAGCCCAAATGAAGGAATCAGAAAAATAATATAGCTGGAAAACAACAAAACCCAAAAAAGGAAAAAAAAATGGTGCTTGTAGAAAGCCAGATAGTTGGTTATCTGTTGCAGGATATTTTTGGTGAAGATTTAAAGCTGCCCACAGAAGTTAGTAGTATCACCACCATCCACTCAAAACAACGCATCACCTCCATTGCCATCATGTGTCAAATTCTCAGGTTGCAGTTAAGGATCATCAAGCATGCCCTAGCCCTGTCAGAAATAATCTTTAAGAAAAATATGTCAAATAACAGAGAGGCCCCACTTAGACCACATGATATCCTATTGTCACATTTTTTTCACTCTCAAATTGAACTAACATGAAACTAGGCAGCATTAATGTGTGTTGGGACCCTCTGCTCTCTTTAGCTCCTTATCACGAAAGGAAAAGCTCCCAGAAGAGCCTGTAGCTGCTTGTGAGGTTTATTGTCTGATGTGTCGACATTCCAGCTTCCAACATCCACCTTTCCTGAGTGACAGCACTTACACAGCCCAGATCCTCATGTCTCAAGCAGAACAGGCATCTGGATGAATCCATCAGACAGCTGTATGTTAATCCATGATCTACACAGGCAGAGAAGAGCACTTCCAGCAGGAGATGGTATTTATTTCCATAGAAACAAAATAATTCATTTTATGTCACTTTCTTTGCCATGTGGCAAAAGAGAGAACAGACAATGGTAACCCCATCTGCTTCTTGTGGTCTCTCATATGTCAGTGTGTAGAGGTCTAAATTCTGAACAAATATATTCCTTTCTGATTTATGTTAAATTGTTCACATGTGGTGTTCATAGCCAAGAATGCTATGGAGTAACAAGCCTGCTGCATTTCAGGGACCTCTCTATCAGGCAAGTTTCAACACATCTCTAAAGCTGCAGAAGTCCTTGAGGTCATGCCTGCTGGTCTTGTCCTGCATTCTCAGCACATAAAACTTTAATTCTTAACAAGTCCTACAGGAAACTCCAATTGCGATTTCCTTAAGACAGAGGACATCAATACATTTCAGAAGGAACGTAAGCAGCAGAGACCAGAAAAAATGCTGCTGCTTTCTGAAAACACATCAGATTGTATTTGGAGAAGGCTTGAGTATTTTGAGAAGTGTTTTGTAATTTTTTGTTGGGAACTGATGGAGTCCTTAGGACCCCCAGCAGCATGACAATGGTCTGTGAATGTCTGATAATGCTGGATTAGAACAGCTGTGACCTTGTGGCTTCTCTCTCTTCTTTCAGTACCACTCAGAAAATTAAGGTTATGGAATTTAATGTGGCATAACAGTCCAAGCAATTATTGCTGGGGTTGTGGTGGTGTCTAGAAGGTCATTGCCTGAACCCTTGGCCTGAGATAAAATTAGTATTAAAAGAACCCTCTGTGTAAGTAGGGTAGTAGGGTCCAGGAACTGCTGGCTGTGTGTGGGATGGATGAAGCTGTCTGCCTGCTGCCCTGAGGCACAGCCATAAATATTGCTGTGATAATGAGAGTTTGAAGAAAAATCTGAGACAGTTCTTCCTCAGAGGGATGCTGACTCAGAAGAAGATTGAATAACAATACATGTTCTGTAACAAAGAGGTTTGGGAAATCCCATACTCTTCTGAGATTCCCTAGTGAATGTATTAATCATAATTGAGGTATTTTTGCATAAGTTCACATCCAGCATCTGGAACAGGATATAAGAATATATTCCCAAAATGTGAATGGGTGATGCTGGTAAAATATTTCTATATTAGCGTACAAGTAAGTGGGTTTTTTTTTTTCTGAGAACACCTGTAATTGCAGCTGTAGAGGAACTAACCACCAATTTGTTTGGAGATAGTCAATCGTGTTGTGGCCTGGCTTATGCAGGAATTTATGCAAAATGGATGATCACAGTGTCTCTTTGTGTTTTAAAGCCTGTAAATTCAGTATTTTTCTTCCCTTTCTCATTTCCTACATAATTTGTTTACTCTTTCTGGTTTTCTCCTTGATGAGAAGTTGAGTTCTCTCTCCTTGCAGAAAGCTTTGATCAAATCCTTGCCTTCCTCTGTAGTAACTTGTGTGTAACCTGGTAGAGTAGGATGTCTGTGGCTAGTCTGAGCCTCTGCACTAAGTGTATGCAATAATCAGGTTTTCCAAGGCCAGCCAATTCTGTGTGTAAGAAATTATGATCTCTTGTTTTAGAGGCAGCAATAACTAATCTCCCTCTCAATCACACTGATGTAATAGAATTTATTTTTTTCCATAGGAGAAAGAGTTTGGCTAGGAAAATTTTAGGAAGAACTAAGGAGCTGTACTACTAATGTAGGCAAGAGACCTGGATTACCAAGAGGATAGGTTATACATGATGAGCAATAGGTTTTTATGTGGACTAAAAATGTTCACAAACCGGTTTTGTGTTCCCATGCTTTGCTTTGTTAAACTGAGCTCTCTTCACATTCTGTCACCAATTGTATGAACATGGACTCCAACCAAAGCTGAAATTTTTCTTGTAGCAGACCTATGAACCTGCTTTGTTTTCAGCATCCCTTTGAATGGTTATCAGCCTTCTGCTTTACATCTCTCCTTGTCCTGCCTTCACCAGAGCTGTGTGCAGAGGGTAAAAGCACCTCTGAGTGATGCTTAATATCCTGTTAATTTATCACAGCATCCCATTAGCTCTGTGGAGAATCTCAGACTACTGTTTTATAGAGAAAAGAAGTAAAGTTAAGTTGAGGCAGGATATATTGTTACCTGTGAAGCATACATACCAGATGAGAATACAAATGTAGTTTTTTTGTGATCTTGGCATAACTTCAGTGATGATTGATGTGAAAAGCCATGAAGTGGACCCTTTAAAGTAACAAACATTGCCTAGGAAAAAGCCCCACTGCTGTAGAGGGATGGCTGAAATGACAGGTGTATTTTCCTCTCTAACACAGTGAATTTCTCCTCTAGTATGCTGGCAAGGGAATTCTATCACACCAAAAAACTACCCTCCTTCCACCCCAGGGCATGGGGCCTGGGTGTTTTCTTGCATCAGCTTGCCATACAAGAAGCCAGGACATAGCCTTCTCCTGTGTTTGATAGGTTTTTAAACTAGGCAATGTCTTTGGGCTGTTAGGGAAGTTGCAGATGCTGCTGATTCAGCTGATGGCTCTGTAGGAGTCCATAGCAGGGAAGAGGGATGGCCTGAGTGCATCCTTCTGCAGATCTGTGAGAGTTTCATTGCAGCAGGTGGCCTCCTCTTGTGGTTCCTGGGAACAAACATCCTTCAGTGAGGCCATGCAAATTATTTTACAGCCTTTCAGGCTACTTTCTCCCCGAGCTTGTGCTGTGTTATTTCTAATACCATGGCCTGTGTTCAGACGCCTTACAGCAGCTGCCTTGCTTCCAAGTCTGTCCCTCTCCACAGGGTATGAGACAAGCCAAAGGCTGGCAGTGCTGCAGGATTTGTTGCCTTGGTTGTGTTTCCTGCCTGGATGCAGGGCAGGCACTGGGGTACCAGTTAGACCTTCTCTAGGTGCCCATTCATCCATAGCCCCAGGCTGCTGTTGCTGATTCCTCTTGGAAGGCAGAGGAGCACAGGGCCATCCTTCCTAGAGAAGGGGCAGCAGCTGCATTTAAATCCCTTATCCACGGGGACATCTTTTCCAGCGCCATAGTGGTTTTGCTACTGCTGTGAGGTTCAAATTCCAGCTGTGTGTGTCGCTTGTGACTCTCAGGGACACAGGACATAGGTGTGTATGTACACTTAGACAGTCAGAAATGGCAGTCCCTGAATCCAGCAGTGCTGTGGTGGCAACATAGTGCTGGAGATGAGTGTGCTTGGAAGAAAACCATTTATCAAACTGTATTTTGTTGACTCAAAGCCCTAGAACAGCCAAACACTTCAGCAGGTATTTGATTATAGACAGAGGTACACTCACTAAAGAGCAACCAAACATGAATTACCTAGATGAGTAGTTCTATTAAAAGGACAGCAGCTGGCCAGCTGTGCCCTTCGAGGACAACACAGGACTCTTGGTAAAATACCCTTTTTGGCCAACATTTTGCTATGTGTGACAGTACTTTTCTTTGATAGCCAAAGCTGACTGGAAGAAAAACTCAATGGCGGGGGGAATATAACAAGTATAAACCTAAATCTCTAATATTCTTAATTCTGCAATGGTGTGACTGTCTGTCTTAAACTTTGCATGAAAGCTGAAATTTCATTTTGGATTCATTAGAAGATTCTCATGCTGCTGAGGATAAAAAAAGAGAAAATTACACTCCCTTATGAATTGCCAAGGGATCGCACAATAGCTGCATTTATTTTATTAGCCTTCTGACCTTTCCCTTCTCTGGTGAGGTTTCTTTTTCCTATTAGCTCTATTAGAGCGTCTACTGAGATGGCAACAAAACAAACACTGTTATTGTTGGCTAACTTGCTCTTTTAGCAGGGAACAGGGATGCACAGGCCACGAGCAGACACTGGCCTTGCACATCCAGCCTGTGGTAGGCGCGGGAGCTGCACCATGCCTGAGACACCAGGCTCTGGTAGGAAGCCCTCACTGTGGATGCCACCATGCTGAGAATGCTGCATCTATTTTCATAAAGTGCTTCAAGTCATGCCTGACTTGTAGCCTGGGTGTGATTTATTTGCCTCCACTGGAGAAGTGTTATTTTGTTCTGTACTATTGTGTATTTTTGCACGGATATCGGGCATCTTCCCTCACTCTTTTTTATAAATGTTCCCCAACACCTCTTCCTCTGGCTGTGATCGGTGTTAGACTGCGTGGTGATGGCTGGATGCTTTCTGCCCCCATGGTTTCTAGGGCAGGTTGGTTTGCTACAAAGAACTGAAGCTTCTGGAGAGATGGATGTGATTATTGTGGCAGCACTTTCCCAAAGTGCTATGTGGATTTTGTGTCCTTAATTTAACTGGCTGCTCCGCATCAGTGGAACTGAGTGTTTCAAGAATTTATACCAAGCAGTGAGGGTCGACTGTCATGCTGGCATGGAGCAGGACTATGGAATTTTTGGACTTATATGGAAGTTTGAGAAAACTTCAGAAATAATTCTGGAATATGCCCAGCAGACTGCATGGTAACAGAGGAGCTGGCTGAGGAATTTATAGCTGCGGGGAGAGAATAATCATCTTTTTTCTAAAGAAATTTTGATCCTAGCAGAGGAAAAAACAACTCAGAAGACTAGTGGAGAATTTCTCAATTATCTTTTCCTTTGTGGTTAACTTATCTGGGACCTATATATATATATATATATATATATATATATAAATCATAGTAATAACACAAACACTGCTGAAATTAGCAGCAGTATTTAAAGAGAATTTTGGGATAGGATCTCACCAGTTTTCCGGCATGCCAAGACTGTAGTCCTGTGTTATTCTAATATTAGTCACTTCCAGCAGATAAGATTGCATAAAAACTTCAGCCCATCTCCAGTTTCAGGAGGGCTGAACCAAGCCAGTTAGGAACAATTAAGTTGCTAGTTCTTGAACATAAGTGGCAGCATGATAAATGTGACCTGTTAACTCCAGGAAAGCGCAGCCAATTTTCCTTTAGTTTAGCCTTAGGGGAAAAGCATATTAAAACTTTGCGTGTTGGCATTTGAAGTTCTATCTTTAGACAAGTGGCACCACAACTCTAGAGTTTAAGGAGGAAAGCTGAATCAATTGCTCTTACACATTTATTCCCTTCCTTAATTCCTTTGCTCTCCTAATTAATTTCCTTATATTTTACCACTTAGGAAGTACCACTTAGGTACTTGCTATAATCCATGGTACTAGACACTCTTTAAGCACACACAGCTACCAAAATACTCCCACCTTTCTCTCTTTCTGTGGCTGTCTAGGTACTGGGGAAATGTTTACTGTAGCTGTATTTCTTGTTTCACACCAGGGGTGTTTGAATTATTGCATCAGCCCTGCAACGAGGCAGCTGGAAGCAACCCTGACACCCCAACATGGGTCGTGCTTGTCTTTAGCAAAAAAAGGGGTAATTGCTGACTGTCTCAGGGAAGCTGTACATCTAAAAGTGAACAAATGACTGTGCTATTAGAGGAGGCGTGATAAAATGGAGACACCTCAGACAGTGGGGAGAATAGAGAGGAATAGGGTCAGGGCCCATCCAGTTACAGGATAAGCCCTTATGGTATACTTTGAGATTATGTGCCCCCTCAAGGTAAAGTTATACCAGCCCTTTGCTGACAGTCATCAGGAGATGGTCTGGTACCCTAGATTCCCAAAACAATCAGGAATTGGGACTGTGGTATTGCAATTAAAATAGTAACAGCTGCACTGTCACAAGGGCTTGCTTGCAGCATGAACAAGTGGTGTTCACCTCTCTGTGATTTCACACTGATCCCACCTCACCAACCATTTGAGCATCCTGTGATTTTACAAGAAGCTACTCATGACAGGCAGAACAGCAGAGAATGTGAGGCTCTTCTGGGCCCCATGGCACAAGGAGTTAAATCAGGATCAGGGTGAACACAGTACAGAAGCATAGGTATGAATAGAAACTATCTTCTAGCTTAGCATCTTAATGTATTTTCTCACTTTTTTTTTGGCACAAGTGTTCCTGCAAAATCCCAGTTAAAAGACAGAAAGGATTAACAGTACTTGCTTCCAGGGCCTCACTTAGACCCAGGCAGTACCTCTAGTTACCCAGTGTCAGCCACAGAGTATGTCAAGAATGTATGTACCATTATGGACTGGGAAGATATGTGCTTCATAAACTCTGAAGCCTTAACTGGCTCAGCTAGAAATATCTCTAAATGAATATTGCCAAACAATGTATGGTTTTCAACTGGCAGTTAGTATTTTAATATTTTTTTTGATCAGGACTAGTCAGAAGAATAATGGAGTCAAAGAATGCAACCCACTGCATTCATGGCATCATATTTAATTGCAGTGTACTGAATAGTGCAAATTACCCTAATGATCACTTTCAATTTAATTGCTGGGCTACCTCTGTATTTTTCAAATAACTGAGGTTGTAAAGTTTTCTAGTTCTTAACTAAGTTGCTTTTTGGTGTCAGTTAGTGTTATGCCTTATTAAGTCAATATGGTGGTTTCCTGCCAGTTTTATTTCATGTTTAACAGACAAGTCATCTCTATAGGGTACTGTTAGAAATTATGTTATAACATTTCATGTCTATTTGCTAACCACAAACAGTCTCTCTGGTGAAACAAAATGCATTCAACTATCTTTATTTTTGCTAATTTCCCTTTTCTGTGAAAAGTCCCTTCTGATGTGGAGAGTGCAGCTGCACAGGACGAATCCAAGAGGAGCTCAGAGAGAAAACAGCGGTGCTGGCAGGAGTCACTGGATGGGGACCGCACTGCTCCCGGGAACCCAGCCTGTGGGAAAGGGACTCCCAGGCTCTGCTCCCCTCTCCCTGTGCCCAGGGCAGGGACACAGCTCACCTCCACCAGCTTCTGCCCCACTGCTCTAGAGCTGCGGCCTGGGGGAGGCCAAGGCCACTGTGTCACCTGCAGGTGACAAGGACATGGATGGATCTATGCTGCCTGTGGGTAAAAGCACCACCCCTTGGCATCAGTGGGCTCCCAGCAGTCTGCCCGCAGAGGCTGTGCTCGTGCTCTGGAGCAACAGGCACTGAGCTGTGAGTTACACCAAGTGGTGCCAACAAAAACTGTGCTCTTGCTCCACTTCATTGATGGTGTGGATTGGCACAGTCCTGCTCTTTATGATGAGCCCAGGAGACTTTCAGTGCTTTCTTTTCTTGAGCACAAGGGCAGCTTGAACTTGTTGACTTGTTAAATTGGTTGCTTTGACCATAGGTACATATTGCTGGTAGTGTTAGGAGTCTGGTTAACACCAAACTGGGATTATGAAGGGAGTTGTCTTCTGTTTGCAGATTTGTCTGGGACACAAGTCTTTACCCACTTCTTCTGCACTGTCCTTCAATAGCAGTCAGCTGCTTTAAATACTGTATTTTTTAAGCTTTAAGATTCCCAATATGGTTCTTTGCAATATATTTTCCATATGATTTTGTTTCAAACATGAAGTAAGGCCCTATGGCCAGAAGAGTTTCTCATCTCTGCAAACACGTGCACGTAAAATAACCCCCACAAAGTTCAAGCTCTGAATGGTGTGCAAGTTTGAATCATTTTACTGGAAGCAGGGACAGACAAATGGAAAGAACAATTTTAAGCACATTCTGTCACTACAAGGAGTGAAGTATGTGTTGGGTATAATTCCTATTTATACTTGTATTCTAAACCAGTCCAAAATCCAAGTCAGATTTGCTCTCCTCACTGCAGTGGAACAAAGTGCTCATCCCATATGGGGACTGGATGCCTTGAAGGCATTCTGTTACTCCAAGCAGCCTTTCCAGGGAAAAGATGTCTCTCCACCTCCTCAAATCTGGGGCATAAGTACAGAGTGTCGATGCTGCAGTATTTCAACCCCCAAAAACCAGGGAGGGGTTTGCTGGAACCCTGTGGCATGCAGACTGACATTCCAGACAGACCCTAACATTGTGTCACCTCTGCATGTTCTCTCAAAAATTCATGTCCAAATTCATGGTGCTGAACAAAGGAATTGCAAGAAAGGCCTGTTCTCCATGCAAAATATCAGGGATTAATTAACATTGAATATTTTAGCTGGTGTGGCTGTATAGGGCAGCACAGGTGTAGGCTACTGGGGCAAGGAATGGCTTATTCTGATTTCTGTTCATTTGATGAAAATAATTAAAAAGAAAAAAGTTCAAAGTTAGAGTATTACAGTACTTAGTGCCTGTGTATAAGCTTTCATTGTCTCAGTCAGACTCATTAAAACACTTAATAGCTACCACACCGGTGGAAACTACGGTGCAGGTAACATGCTCTTTCATGGAAGGAAGATCTTACAGCAGGGGTGGAAATGATCTGCCAATAATTGGCCAGACTTGCCATAAAATGCATCTTACAGGAGCGTAAGACCAACCAAGTGGTCAGAATAGAGGTTCACCCAGCCCAGCAAGATGAGCCCTGCCATTACTCACACTCAAAGCCAGGCAGTGGTGTAAGACTGGGGCAAATGCACAGGGTTGCTTCTCTATCCTCCAGAAATTTGTGTATAAGCTAGAAGTGAGTATGTAATAGCTCTTGATGTATTTCTGGCTCATGAATGTGTAAAGTTGTCACTTGAACCCGAGTAGACTTTCCTACCTGAAGCAATCCCATGTGAAGTTTGTTTGGGGTGAAAAGATATTGATGGTGGAGTCCTCATGTCATGAGCAGAATTAAAGGTTTTACCTGCCTTTCTACAGTTGTCAGCAGTGAGATCCAGAGGGCTGCTCAGTCTTCTTGCAAACATTTTCTATAACCAGATGTTCCAAGTGACCTGTGATGAAATATTTAGTAATAGTAATAGTATATGCCAAGCTTCTGACACATGGTGTCTGCAACTACGTCTGCCTTCAGTGGTCCAGGTATGCCAGAAGAGCCATATTTCTTTCTGTGGTGATTCATGCTGCATTTCTGTGCCATGATTTTCCCATCTGGCATCCTTTATTAATAGCAGCAGCTCTTCTTCTCTTCCAAGATTCTGTTTGCTTTTACTTTGTTCTTTTTCCTTTGAGGTTTCTCACCAGTTCAGGGAAGATAAATAGATATGAAGACAGTGTTGCACAGGGTGAGAGGGAGCAAGCATCTGTTGTCATCAGCTTTTCTGATTTTGTTTGAGCTCTGGTGCTTTTCTTTAGCTGCCTTCATGCAACAAAAGCCCTGGAAAACAACGGAGCCTAAGGCTCATCAGCTGTACACAGGTGCTACCACAGTGCTGATGCTGGGCTGTGTCGTCTCAAACTTTTTATTCAGGATGCAAAATTTAAAGGCACCGGAGGGAAAAATCTATGTGTCATTTCCCAAAGAAGCTTTAATGTGCTGCATCCACCATCTGCCTGCAGCTCATAAATTAAAACCAATTAACTGTACAAGACATGACGAGTCACTGCTTCCTGCTGGCATGTCTCCTCTCTCTTGCCTGGTACAGTCAAGCCATGAGGAGACAGCTCCTCTGGCAGGAAAAAGCCCAAACCAGCAGCAAATCCCAAACTCCAGCTCCCCAAAAGTGAAAGAGAAAAAAAACCAAAACACATTAGGGAAACAAATAGAAACACAATAGAAGACAAGTCTTGTGACCCATTAGCTCTCTCATTTGCAGCATTAATCACTCTGTTATAATCACAAATTTTGGGACATAATTGGACTACATGTCTAAATCTACTGCCAGTGATTACAGGCAAAATGCCCTGAGTGGTGAGGCCTGCAATCCAGCCCTGTGCGGTTTGGGGGGAGACTTTGGGGGGAGGGAAGGGAGTCTTTGCCATCACCAGAGTATTTTCCATGAGCAGTTCTGTAGCTGGAAACAGATGCTCCATGCTGCTGTCCAGCCAGCAAAGTAATGTAAAAAACATTACAAAGCTACCCTTCAAAGCGGTCTTCACTTTGCTCATTGTCCAGCAGAGGCTTGACCTCCTCTTTCCTCCTCACTGAAAATCCATGTGAGTATCCCGAGGGTGTCCCTGCCCCAGCCCTCTGAGAAGGGGAGAATGACCCCCAAAGCTGCAGCAGCTCTCTCTTTTGTGGTTGGAGATGGATAGCATTACTGTTTCCTAGTCACAGGTCCTGGCTGACCATGAGAACCACTGAAGGGCTTTTGCATCCCACTGGCAATTTTTCCTGAGCAAATGTGAATGCTGTGGCTTCAGGAATGAAAGGCTGAACTAGTTTCCTGCCCAGCCATCAACCTGGGCACCATCCCCTGCTGCCCCAGGATGTGTTTGCCCTGTGCTGCTGACTGCTGAGTTAAGGTCTTGTAGTTAGCAGTGTTGTGAGAAACCTGGGAGTGTAAAAGTGTCATCATCATTTTGGTTCATGACCTTTCCACAGATGGAAAAGCCTGGTCATGCAGGGCAGCATGGGCTAACGCTGAGCCAGCCATTTTAGTCAAGGCCAAACAGACCTGGGCAGGGAGGACGTCACTCAGCAGCACTCTGAAGTTGTTCTTCAGAGGGAGGATGTCCCACCAAGACCCTGCTACAGCTGGGGTGTTGGAGCTCTGCGTTCACAAACCCTGTTTCAAGCCTGTGGAAAAACCACAGATGATTAAGGGGGAATTGTTCGCTGCTCTTGACACTTCTCCCTTGTGTGTGTTCCTGCACATTCTGCCAGTAAGTGTGTTGATTCCCCCAGGGCATTCCCCATGTGCTGGACACATGGCAACTTGAAAGCAAGCTTACATGGACAGATTGTTTACTGCTGGCTGCAATGCAGGTACTCTGTAATGTAACCTCTAAGTCTGCATGTGACCTTAGGAGCATGTTTCTGCCTCTGCTCTTCTACAGCCAAAGTAGCCAAGATGAGGTAATGCTGCTGTGAGATGCCAAGTGAGAGGTAAGACCATACAATGATAGGTTGTTGCTCCACTGGGGCAGGGTTGTGTTTGCTTTTTTGGTACCAATTTTTGACTTGGAAAAAAAAAAGTCTTCCTCTTATTCCTAGCCTTGCATGGTTTCTGCAGCAGATCCTTAATGGTGTCTCAGATGCTGCACCCCAAAACCAGTGCAGCTGATATTCCAACCCCCAAAGAACTTGGTTTGCTTTCTACTTCTGGGGTCCAGACATGCCTGCTACTTGTGTTGTGATGACATTTTTCTTGTTCCCAAGGTTTTCTTTAAATACAGTATTTTGAGCATCTAGGGTTTTCATGAAGCAGAAATACAGTGATTTTTTTGGTCTATGGGGAGGCATTCCCCATGCTGACAAGCTTTTGAGCTTCAAACTCAAATTACTGTGAAATTACTCTGTTCTTCCTCCCATGGCATTTCCTGCTCTTTCAGTAGCATACTTAAGGAACTTCCATGTCTAGCTATATCTTACATAGAAAAACATCTTGTTTTCCAGCTTGTCTGGTGGGCTTTTTAAAAATTTTGAATCTTCCTTAGGAAGTGAGAGAG